>NW_008704589.1:2137247-2153391 GCF_000326865.2 Helobdella robusta | reverse complement strand
AAAGTGTGTGTGTGTGTGTGTGTGTGTGTGTGTGTGTGTGTGTGTGTGTGTGTGTGTGTGTGTGTGTAGGTTCATTCTATGTTGACGTTGTTGTTTGTTGAAAACTGTTAATGTTCAATGTTGTTTTATTTTGGATGAAGATGTTATGTTGTCTATGCGACGATAACTTGATAAAATTTATTAAATTGTTATAATAATATTCAACTATTTGTCAACAATAATAATAATAACGTCGAAAATAACATCAACAAGAACATCAATATGCGTGAATCTTATAAAAACTGACGTTGATACATTTTATTTGAACATCAAACGCGTTTGAAAGTATTCAAAAAGTAGCATTGTTGTTGCCGTTACTGTTGTCAACAGATTTTTTTATAAATACTTCAGCAATTCGTAAACATACACTTGTTTGTTCATTCATTCATTCCCTCATTCATTCATTCATTACTTCATTCATTCCTTTAATCATTGTTTGTTTCGTTTGTTCATTCGTTCGTTCGTTCATTCGTTCGTTCGTTCCTTCTATTTTTAAACCCTGATTATAGAGTTAATGTTACATGCCTATTAAACTGTCGTCGCCATTGTAATGTTATAATTGATTTTGACATGCGATATTGTTCATAAATCCTCGTCTTTTTATTTCCAAAGCCTAATGATGATGACAACACTGCTACTAATACTTTTAAAATTATTAGTACAGCTCTGCTGCTGCTGCTGCTACTACTCCTACTATTACTACTACTACTACTACTTCTACTACTACTACTACTGCTGCTGCCACTACTTCTACTATTACTACTACTATTACTATTAGTAGTATCACTACTGCTACTACTACTACTACTAACGCCACCACTACTACTGCATCTACTACTACGACTACTGCTGCTACTACCGCTGATGCTTTTACTACTAATAATAATAAAAAATAACGAAACAAAAATAATACTAGAAATAATAATTTTGAATCCATGATTTTGATTAATGCCTATGTTGTCTGCAGCCGTTCTATTGTTATTTAACTTAGCGTTGTTGTACAAGGGTTACGAAGATTGCAATCTCGATCTAAATAAATAACATCATCATTGATGTCACACAATACCACAACCGTTATATATATGCACAATGTTTTAATGTAAGTCAATACATATTGGCAGACGGTATATATGCGTATGCACAATATATCATTTGTTAACAAGCTAACTTCATGTCCAGGTTTCTATCGTTATAGATGCTATCACATGTTGAACACGCACACATGTACACACACACACATGTACAACACACACACATACACACATATATATATATATATATATATATATAATATACAATTATATCTACATATATTTATTCATACACACACACACATATAAGTATACTTAATTTAGACATATTATAATGTACAAACATAATGGTGCATATATAAATGATATAAATAAATTGAGTTAACTTCAAGTCTGATTTATTACACGAAATTGAATTTCAACTTTTTAAGTATTTTTTTTTAAATTTTCGTTTCTTTCTCATAAAAGGTTAAAAATTATTTTTTGTTTTCTGTATTCGAGTCAATTTTTGCAATTTTTTTATTTCGTTTTGTTAGTCGCAGTTAGGTGATTACATATTCGATAATAATCTACATGAGTGTTCTTATTGTCGGAGATTTAAAGCATAATAGTAAGCCTTTTGAAGAGTGTTCATGTGATGTGAATTGCATGCATAGCGCGAATTAAATGTTTGTGGACAATGTACTGTACATACATCTATATATGCATCAACTCACAACATGTTTGCAAACACACAAACACACTTGAAAACTAATATACATGCATGAAAACTTACATCAAAAACATATACAGACATACGCACATGCACATATATTGTATCAACCAGACATATACAAACATACACAAACATACACATATTGTATGAAACAAACATACACATGCACGTACATAAACTGAAAAATAATTTAATCAACCATCACAAAAGCGTAAATTCGAGTGCTAACTATGTAGTCACAATAACACGCATTACAAAAATTTGATTGCATAAAAACACAAAGTTATTCAAATAACAAGACATATAAACATACAGATGCATGCTTAAATATACACAGTCGGATATACTTATAAAAAATACACACAGAAAGTCACATAAACACACACACATACTCACACATACAAACAAACATACATAGGATTTCATTTGATATATTAATCTTCAAAAATGTTAACTATTTCTCCTAATTCGTCAGCGTGGGAATAGAAAATGAATTTTAAAAAGATGAAATCATTTTTTGAAATTTAAAAATTTCATAATAAATCACAATTAATTTAAAAAGAAAAATAAATTTCGGTTAAAAAATTATCAATCAAACAATAAATTTAGTTCAAAATTAATTCAATTCAGAATTATTAAAAAACTTTAAATATTTTTGAAAACTAAAAAATAATTTCATCTCTATATTAGTAAGTTTTCATTCAAATGACATTATCAACCAAGAGTTATTTAAAAAAAATTTTTCTTTTAAAGTTAAAAAATAGTTTAACAAAATTTGAGTCGTTCCATTCACAATTAAATTGTCAGTAACAAATATTTCCGTCTCGAAAAGAAATAAATTAGAATCATAAAGTGACATAATTATGTTTCTCCATATTACATTTTCAATATACTTTTTACACAATTGTTACTTATTCTTCCCATTTTTAAAATCTACGCACATATTTAACAAAAAAACTTCCCAACAAGACTTTCCACCCATTTCAGTCGAAGCGTTCCAGATTTAGAGAGTGACGTAGAAGTAAAGAGATGAAAAAATTTCATTTTTGAAAACAGCGCATTAATCATTTGAGTTTCATTATTTCGTCCGTCTGCAGCTACATACGTGACTGCATTTTCTGTTAAAAACTTCACAATTTATGTGAATAACAACTCCAACGCCATGCCAAATGTTTATAACGTTATGTGAAAGAAACACAAATGCAACATTCTAGGTTGGGTAGTTCAAGTTGCATATACTTACATAAAGATTTTTAACATAATAATGAACAGTTGAAAACAATTTCAAATACTTGTGAAGAAAACATTCCCATCAAAATTTATAAAGTTCTACAGATAAAATCGACAAATACAAATACACACACGCAAACATTTTCAGATAATTTGTCACACTAAAGTAGAGTATTACGGCCTGTATGTAATTATAAAATTTGTGTAAAAACACATACACGCATGTAAATTAAATTCACACACACCACACGCGCGCGCACGCACACAGACACATATACGTATAATAATACAAGTATACACACACCACAAACACACACAAACACACACATACATACACACACACACACATACACACGTAGATATAAATACAGACACGCATTCCTCAATAGACAATACCAGTTTCATGCCAGTTCAATTCAATTAATAACCGAGATTAAATTTTTTTGGAATTACGTAAAATTTCACAACACTCTAGTTAAATATAACGAGGAAATCTCTTGGTGCAGAGTTATTTCAACGTAATACGTCCTATTTTGGATCAATACTCGTTTCAATACAATACACTCTTCATTCTCTACTCTGATTACAAACTGTACTTTTCTAAGCCTCATACTTCAATTCTTTACAGTACCTACTTACATATAATTCTCTCATTGTCCTTCACTTCGGCTATTTATTGTACATATTATGTAATTATCATATCTAAAAAACGTGTTTAGTGTTGATATAACCATTTAAGGTTCGTATGAAACAATTTTAAAATTGTATATATACATACGCATGTGTATTTTAGATATACTAGGCTATGTGAAGTGAAAATTATCGAAGGCTCTTAATGCTGACATATAATTGTTTTCTCACGAATGCTGAAAATTAATGACGCTACAATTAGCTAAATTGCTGTTTTCAAAATCCATTTCGGGTTTCCATGCCAAATTCTTCTTTTTTTGTTTTTTTTAAGTTTGTTTTAATTCTGTTTTAAAATTTTTAAATATAGATGTAAACATTTTTTTTAAGTTACTAAATTAAAAAAAATATGTTCCGGTTTCTCAGAATCTATCAAAGAAATAAACAACTTGAACTATGATTGTTTTTTAATTATGATGTTTTAACATGTATTATTTAATAGTGGTATATATTACATTATGCAAAAACCATTGGTTTAACAGTATCAAATTGAAAATATAAAAAAAAATTTTTCTGCCAAATTTTCAAAACTTCCGTGACAACTCTTAATCGAGAATTCAAATTGACTTACTTTGAAATCGTCAATTATCTCGTTTTGGTATCATCATCATCTTCACTGAATTATTTTATGTAAAGGAATTTTTTCAAAATTTTAAATTGACACTTGAACCCTGATGATGATGATAAAGAGGATGATGATGAAAAAGAGGATGATGATGATTATGGATATGAGGATGACAATGAAGATGGTGATGTTGATGATGGCGGTCATGATGATGATGATGATGTTGATGATGATGACATTAAAGATATATACAAATAAATTTTTCTTCAGCATTACTTCCAACGATAATAAAGAAATTTCAAATGATAACTATAATGTTAAAAACTTTTATCAAAAATTACAAACCAGCTCAGAATTAATGGGGTATATTAAACAATTTTTAATTACCGGGCCGACGTATTCATTTTTTATAGAGAAAAATTTATCATTCCTAACTCCGGCACCATTCATATAATTCTTTACCAAAATATATTTTTTCATTGTTCATCGTCATCATCTTCTTCTTTATTTATCATCACCATCGTCATCATCATCGTCATCATCGTCATGATGATGATGATGATGATGATGATAATGGCCATTATCAGCACTGTTGTAAATAATCATCGCATAGATCATCGTCATCTTAGTCATAATTTTAAGATAAACATCATCACTATCTGCACCACCACCATCATCATCGTTGTCGTCGTCATCGCCATCATCATCACCATAACCGTCATCATTATCATCCATTAATCACGATCGTTAGTAGAAACAAAAAATGCCAAACAACAACACTATGGCTCGGTTTATTCAATCTATCATGGAAAATATTTTTCATTTATTTGTTATGAAAAAACGTCCATGGCGCATATGTAAACTAAAAAAATTTTTAATATTTAAAAAAAAATAATTTGAAACTAAATACAAATGTAATAATGTTTGTGTATGTGTTTATGTTTGTGCATGTGTATCTGTTTGTGTAAGTGTATCTGTTTGTGTGTCTGTGTGTATTTGTTTTAAGTTTTTTTTTCATATTTTTTTCACATTCTATGATATAACCATCATAATTTATATTTTCCATTAACTCGCTATCTCTTCTATCAAATTTTTTAATGTCTTCTTTCAAAGACACCACCTTGAATACGTACACAAAGAAGTAATTTTTAAAATAGGTATAAAAATATAAAAATTAATAAAATTGAAAATCTACTTTTGTGAGTTTTAATTACAAGACAAGAGCACAGAAAGTTTAATTGTTCAAACATCTTGAAAAATTTTTCATTTAAACTTATTTTCCATGTTAAACAATTCTGCAAATTTTTTCATAAATTTTTTTTCAACTCAAATAAGAACAACGCATAAATATATTTACAATAAACATAATATAGACAGAGAAAAATAAAAAATTAAAGAGGCGAAGACAAAGAGAATGGTTAAACGAGGGAAAACGATTAAAGGTAAAATGACAGAAGTGTTTTAAATATTGAACGCAGTTTGCAACTTTGCCGATTGTTTGTTTATTTTCATAGCCACAGAAAGTTTATGTACCTCCATTCAACAATTGTCATTTCTTTGCTTATGTTGCCGTATATTGCCTACAATCGAATAATTGTTTTGTTGCGTAACTAAACTGAGTCTGAAACACTTTTGTGTTTATCTGTTTTCAGAAGAAGTCATTCATTCATTCGTTCGTTCGTTCGTTCGTTCGTTCGTTCGTTCGTTCGTTCGTTCGTTCGTTCGTTCGTTCGTTCGTTCGTTCGTTCGTTCGTTCGTTCGTCCGTTTGTTCGTTCGTTCGTTCGTTCATTCGAATTTAAAAATTCCATCTATTTTTTCATACAAATTGTTTACATCAAGTTTGCAAAGCTTGACACCAATATAAACAACACATCATGCGGTATGATGATGCTATTTGATGTGATGTGATGTGATGATGTGATGGTATATGATGTGATCTGACTTATTTCGAGATGAATAACGATAAACGATCACCACCTATCTGTGAGCATGCTCAAACAAGCCTTCATCAATCTAAATGTTTTTATCTTTTCAATTATTATTTCTCACTTTGACGAGCCAGCATTGTTTGACGTGTAGTTTATTATTTTTTTTAAATCATTCTGAATTTTTAAAGAACGTTATTAAACATGGTAAACTTTTAATGAGACAATGAAAATTATTATGAAAATAATAATTTATAAAAAAAAAATTTTTTTAAATAAATTAGAAAATGCTTAAAATTAGAAACATGACAACTACCCACTTAGCTACAGTGAACCAAATAACGATAGAAAGCATACTACAGTCACATAAAATTATACTTATTGTATTACTTGCTAAATCTATACTAACATAACTCACACTAAAAATTCATACACACACAAACACACACATACAAACACACATATACATACACACGCACAGACGTAGACACAAACGTATGTATGTGAATTCTTAAGTTCGAGATGGATCGTGCCAGGGAAGGGATAAAACATTCAGTCATAATGCCACATAAAATCTCGTTAGGCGTTAAATGATGTTCTTCTACCTTTGTCTGCTGTATGTGCAATGCGAATGTCCAGTTTTTGTCTGTATTGTTATGAGTATGTGTGTAGTGTTTTTCTGTGGGTTTGTTGGTGCGTGAGTATGTTTGTGTATCTTTGTGTGTACTTGTTTGTATGTATGGTTTTTGTGTGTATTTATTTTTGCCACCCATAGTTAATGTATGCTACTATTATACAGCAGTGAAATTATTATTCTCCAAGTTTTTTTGCGATATGGTTGCATGTCGTGGCTTGTTATCAGAGTAATTACTGATTTAAACAAATTAGATCGAATGTGGATACACGAAAAATTTTCAACGGTAAAGAGACGAACAAAAGAAGAAAGAATTTTCCTAATAAAATGCCTTAAATTGAATTTATTGCACGAGATATTTATAAAAACAAATTTAAGACTCAAAAAATACTTTTGTTTAGAGAGGACGTAAAAAATAAACAACAATATAAAATGTTCCATTTCGATTTTTGTTTAATGAAGATTTACATAAGGCCTTCGATTCCGCGCCTTCCAGGCTTTAACGTGCACACACGCACACACACGCACGCACAAACATACACATACACACAAACACACACAGACAGGCACACGTACAAAAAAAACACTTATTAAAAATATTATTTAAATGTGTTTTTTCATAAAAAGTCTGTCTTATATCACATAGTTTTATATTCATTATTGAAATCAAATGTCAACAAATTTATATGCATTAACCAGCAATTTTTGTTATTTTGTAGTAGTGGTTGTAGTGGTTGTTGTTGTAGTAGCAGCAGATGTCGATTATTGTGGCTGTTGTTGTTGTTGTTGTTGCGAGAAATCATTGGCGTGGATGATTTTTTTGTTGATCTTAGACTGTTAATGTTATACATACATGCACATGCATATACACACATACACACACATACCCATACAAGTATATATATACACATACACACACACATACATACAAAACATTTTTTCCCTTATTTTTGTTGTTTATATTACAAAAATCTCATGTTGATTAATGGTCTCACGAATCCTAACCTATGTAAATATATACGAATACATTCGCTAATGTTTCTGCTATTGTTGTTGCTGTTGTTATTGTATTTGTTGTTGCAGTTGTTATTATTATTGCTGATAATGATGATTATGTTGTTGTTGGTGATGATAATGATTACGTTTTGTTATCGGCGGTGATGATGGTGATGATGGTGAGTGTCGTTTGTGATAATGATAATGTTTCAACGCTTATTAACTGACCACTGAGACTAATAAATATCTAAAAGAAATTAATTCATCAACTCCAATAATTCCAATAACTATGTAGAAAAAAAAGAATTTTAACTAAAAATATTTGTTGGAATTAAATATTTTCTGAAATTATTTTGTGGGTTTAAAACAAAAATGGAAAAAAGAAGTTATGGCGTGATTAACATGCTGCCTATTATTTAATATTATCTATAATTATATTTATAATTATTCATTATTATGATCTATGCTTATAATTAATTAATTGCAATTGTAATACGTTAATAATGATGACAATAATAATAAGGCAGGGTAAAGTATAAACTATCTTTTATCTTCCATTTCTGTTTTTATTCAGTTTTCCGCTGAAATAACTGATTGATGAAGTGAGCTATTTGTTGGCTTTTAGCTGGCAAATGATTAATGACTATGCCTTTCAGCGCTCTAAATAGCAGCATCGCTGACCCGTGACTGACCGCCTCTGAAGAATGTTCTGATTTCTTCATCTCTGTTTGTCAATATCAATGTCGTCGCGTCCGTGTGGCTGTGGTTTGTGTGGTTGTTGTGGTTGCTGTTGCGTTTTCAAAGGTGTAGTTTCTTGTAGCTGTGTTTGTGGTAGCTGTGGTGGTTGTTTTGTGGTGTTGGTAGATGCTGGTTTGATTGTTGCTATAGCTTGGCAGTTTTTGGCAGTTGCTATAGCTTGGCAAAAATAATATCTTTTGCCGTTCATTTTGAGTTGTTGTAGTGTTATATGTGAAAACAGTTTTCATTTTTTAACTTTGTAAATTTGTTTGTGTTAAAAGCTATTCATGAGTTTGTTTTTGTTTGTGTGTTTATTCAAATGTATATGTTCCGTGCATGTGTTTTTGTGCACTGGTTTGGGTGTGTGTGTGTGTGTCTGCGGGTTTGTTATGTGTGTATGATAGAGAGAAAGAGAGAGAGAGAGAGAGAGAGAGAAAGTGTGCGTGTATGGTTTGTGTGTGAGAGCATTTAATTGCGATCAGTAGGCAGATCACGTTCTTGAATGTTGAACGGTCGGATAATATGACTGGGTTCATTTCAGTTTTTTTTTTGTGCCGATTCTAATCAGCCGCCTAACTACAAACTTTTATTATTTGGCAATCCAAATAATAAAAGTTTGTAAATTGAAGTTTTGAAATATTTTTATCGTTTTCAATATAAAAATTTTAATTAGATTTTTAAAATTTCATTTCGAAGAACGAATTATCATTCATTTCATCTATTTAATTTAAATAGTTTTCCACATTTTTGACATGAAGATGCAACATGGCACGTTTAGTAATTCTTAAAAATACCAAATTCCAAAGACAGCGCAGCATTGTTTTTACTCAAAATTTCAAATAACCATAAAAACATAGATAAAACAACATTCAACGATGGCCTTTTAAACTTGATACATAGTATAAAATCAACAAAAATGCTGCTTTCAACAAACAAACATCCAACTATGCTAGAATAAAACCTTCGCGTTCGACATAAAAACAGCACAAAAATAACATGACACAACAACACAACAACAACAACACGACAACAACAACAACAACAACAAGATACAACTTCACACAACAGCATACACCAACGTATAGCACACAGCAACGCATGACATCACAACAACACAGCAACACATAATAGCACAACAACACAACGACACACACGAACAACAAAACAAAATGACCTTCTCAACTATAGGTTGATCGTTTTTTTGTTTGCAAAGCTAACAACAGATCCAGCTCGGCGAAAAATGTCATCAAGTATTGCATTGTTAATGATACGGCGTCAACATTGAAAAACAAAAAATCACTAAAATAATTTTTTTTGAACCATTAATTACAACAACCATGCTACAAACTTCAAAAACTTTTGCAACAGCATTTATTTTTAAGTGAACATACTGTACCAAATTAACAATTAATTATACAAACAAAACATACAAATGGTATACAAAACATTCAATTATACAAAGATTACATACAAAACAACCATGCATGCATACAATCGTGTAGTTTCAACATTAAATTCTAGGAATGTCAGCAACATATTGTTCCATCCGCCGGAATGAAATGATAGAATTACGCTATATAATTAATTATTGTTACATTTTAGATTTGAATAAATATACTTCAATGTGATTGACCTGAGCAAGAGGAGAAAGATAATACAAATAACGAAACATAAAAGAGAATGGAATGGTATCAAGTGCTCCTTTAAATAAATCCAAATTATGAATTATCAGGAATCTATGTTGAGACTATCTGATACGCAGTTGTAGCTTTTATATACGTGTGTGTGTGTGTGTGTGTGTGTGTGTGTGTGTGTTTGTACGTGTATGTGTGTGTGTGTGTGTGTACGCGTGTATGTATGTATGTGTGTGCGTGTGTGTCAGTGCGTGTGTAAGCTTATTTTACATTTTATGTCTTGCTAGCATGTATATATAATATGTAATTTGATATATGATGAATTATGATATATGGGATTTTTCCGAGTTCGATGAGGATAGGTTTTTACGAAATAAAGAACGTTATTTTTTCAGTAATGCTCTTTGTTTATGTTCTTGCTTTTGTCATGGTTTAAATTAACATACTATTTTTTCGTTTTTATAAACTAAGTATTTATTAACAATAAAAATAAAAAATATTCTGCAAAATAACAAAACTAGAATCAAGTTACTCAACCTTTGACACGGAATAAATACCAAATAGGTTGTTTTTTTTGTTATTGCAGACATACTCGCCCTAACCAGTTTTCAATGATTTGAAAATCAGTGATTTTTTTTTCTGAAAAAAAATTATGTGGCAGTAAAGTTAATAACCATAAAATACATTAGCACACTCATCACGTTGGCCACATTACATAAATAAGTAACTACTTTCTGCTGCTGCAACAGTAAAACCTTGTTAAATTGCTCTCAAAAATGTTTAAAGAACAAACAGTTAAAAATACATACAGAAACAATCAAACAAACAAGCAAAGAATGAAATCTCTAGACAGAAACAATTACATAATGAAGTAAAAACATGAACAGCTCACATACAAACACACACTTCGACATATTCCTAAATAACATACCTACATAAACGCATTCACAGGCATAAACTCACACACACATACACCCAGCACGTGAAACACATAAATAACTAGCGAAAAGTACACTTACGTACAAGATGCACTTCTACAAAAACACAGAATAAGTACAAATACAATCTTAATTAGCATAAATTTAACTCATTAGCAAACCAACTCAAACCATATGACCATTCATTTAAAATGCAGACAGACACAACAAACACATAGACACATACATGTGCACACACAAACATAGACACATACAAACACACACATACACACTTATCACGGATATATTCAAAATTGTATCATGATACCAAATAATTGCATGTGTGTTTATTGTTTATACAACGTGTTTAAAGAAATTTGTAATTACAACACAAATAATTACTAATCTACTAATTCATTGTAATATAAATGTTTGAGACGTCAGTAGATTAAGATTAAATAAACAAATATGCCACCCCATACACACATTTAATACCGTCATACTGACATTCACTTCTTAACCTCAGCTATGCTAGAGTCACGAATCACGATACAATCATCATTATAAACACCAGATTAATGCTAATCACAATCATCTTTGACGTGATATCACGGTATTAATTGTTTAATTATTGATTAGAATTTAGTATATATGTAATTCGGTACAATAAAAAGAGAGAGAGAGAAGGAGAGGGAGAGTGAGAGAAAAAAGAGAGAGAGAAAGAAAAAAGGAAGAGAACAAATTAAAAGTAAGAGAAAACAGTCCAGTGTGAACATTACATGAATTATTGAATAAACATATATATATATATATATATATATATATATATATATATATATATATATATATATAATATGAGTGTGCTCATATATGTGTGATATATATATATATATATATATATATATATATATCACATGAATTGATTTACGAACATGTGTTGAATACATGTGTTTATGTTAGGTTTGTGCGTGATGCGTGAAAGAACATGTTTGAGTGTGTGTGAGTGTGTATGTGAATGTGTCTGTGTGTGTGTGTGTGCGTATGTGTGATTGTGTGAATGTGCGTGCGTGCAATGTTGTGGGTGTTGAAAGATAGCTGAGTGAATGAGTAGTCGAGCCATTGTTTAAAGTTAATACGAAATAAATGTGTTAATAATGATGGGAGAGTTGAGGTGTGTGTGCTTAGTTAGATTGAAAATTGTTTGTTAGTATTTGTTAGTTTGTTTGTGTTGTTGTTTGTTTGTCTTTGTTGTCGTCTGTTTGATGCTTCGTTGAGTTGTTCTTAGTTCGATATTGATGAGTTGTGTTTTTTTTCGTCATATTCAAATTGATTTGCACAAAAAGTTTTCAATTGAACCAGTAAAAAAAAACAAAGCTAACAACAGAAACGCATCAATAACATTAACATCATCAACAACAATTCAACACCACTAACATTAACATCATCAACAACACCATTCAGATATTAACATCGTCAATGACATTAAAGTCATTACTGACGTCATCATCGCTCAGATCTCACATTTCCTTCCGATGTAACATCGCAGAGAATAAATTCCTAAACGTGATGGGAGAAAGGCGTAGTTCGCTAAACATGAAAATAATCAACAGAAATGAAACACTACTGCCATCAAAGACAACATTCATAGCCCGTACCAATTTGGTTTTATATTCATTAAAAAATAACCTTAATTTCTCTTAGTCATTATCATTTTTGCTATTCTTTTTAATAGGAAAATTATTATTATTATAACTGTATATGTTTGTGGTTGTGCGCGTGTGCGTTTATGTGTGTACGTGTATGTGTGAGTGAGTATGTGTGTGATTTTAAGATTGGGTGGGTGTTAATTACAATTAATTTAAATTATTATTGATATTAATATAAATATAAATATGCTACCTCTTATGTAAAATTACGTGTTTGAATTCATATACAATTAAACTTGGGCGTTTCCGCTTATGCAATGGAATTGTAAGATAACAAATAGGAAACCATAGATGTAACAGCAAACATTGGGTTTACTTACGTTTTATGTTTGATATGTGTGTTATAAATTTGGGTGGATGTGTATAAATGTGTATGTGTGTATGTGTGTATGTATGTGTGTGTGTGTGTGTGTGTGTGTGTGTGTGGTGTGTGTGTGTGTGGTAGTAACGAGCGTTCAAAGTAGTGTTACAACAATATCTAACATCATTAACGTCTGTTACATAATTTTGTAACAAATTTAAGGATTAATGATAAATTAAAGAGCACAGACACGCTTACAGACGCACACAGGCACACAAAGACACAAGAAGACGGAGACACACTCACACGCAAACATACACACAGACAAAGACGCACACACAGACACACATAGAAACAGACAAAGATACATAGACACAGACACAATCACACTTACGCAAACACACACAGACACGCACGCACACACTTTCAATCAAATCGAGTTATGTAAAAGTTGCAAAATTATGCAAATGTGTGCAGGCGTACGTACGTACCAAGCTTTGTCTTGTTCGTCGTCTGTAGTTGACATGTCACAATGCAATGCGCAATCTTCTGGAGGAATGAATGAATAAATGCATGAAAAAATGAATGAATGAATGGATAGTTTGATGAGTGAATGAATGAGTGAGTGGATGAATGAATTGATGAATGCATGTATGAATGATTGAATCTATGGTTAATAATAGATTTGGCGGGAAAATGGATGAATGAAAGAATAAGAATATGAGTGAATTAATAATGACGTGAATGAATGGATGAGTGAATGAATGAATGAATAAAAGAATTAACACATACACGCGACAATGCGTTTATTGATTGTTCGCATATTTGGTACACAAGGGAAGTATTCACTAGTTTATGCCAATTCTAAAATTTTTCAATTTCAATTCTTCTTCCACCACACTTTAAAAACACACAAAACTAGACATACATAAACACACAAAACTAATCACACGCACACATATACACACACACACACACGTACATTAATGTTTGCATGTGTAAACATCATAATTTATACACGGTACCATTTGATACAAGATACAACGAGAATTTATATCAATACCGTTGGCTTGTATATCTCGATACATTCCTGGCATACAGACAGACAGACAGACTAACAAATATTTAGATAAACAATTCTCGGTAAATTTAATTATATAGAAAATTTCATATATTTGAAAACAATCACACACACACGCCACACACACACACACACACACACGCACGCACACATGCCAAAACACACACATACACACATCTAATATCTGTGATGTTTAAAATATTCATTTGTATATTTCGTTGTTTATACAAAAATATATATATATATATAATACACATATTAACACACACACCACACGCACACACACACACTCATATACTATTAAACTGTTTTTTTATTTATTAAATAAACTAAACAATCTTATTAACTTATTAATTAATAAACATTCTTCCAGGATAACTAACTACTTCTTTGCATCTTATATATTCTTAAATAAACATACCTAGACATGCTATATCTTTGTCAATATATATATACCATACATATATATGTAAATGTATGTTGTTGTATTTGTATATATGTATATATAAAAGTATATTAGTCGGCGTTTAACAGATATTTAACATGCTAAAGAAGTCTGAGTGGATGAGTTCGAATTGTTCAATGTAGAAGATGTAAGGTAATTGTTAATTTGCTTATATCTGACTGTCTATACCTGTAAGTTTGTTTATTATTTTTTGTTATTAGTATTTTGGTTTATTCATTGATGCTTTAGTTTTTTGATATACGTAAATATGTTTAATTTTTAATATTTATTTATGTTTTATTTATATTTAGTAATAAAAATATTTGTAATTAGTTAAAATAAATTTGTTTTAAGTTATTTTTTTTTATAAAATAGGATATAAGATTTGGATACGACGTTGAAGCCTGTAATAATGCAATGAAGGACAGACTGGATAACTTAACTCCGGTTTTTCATGGATTATTTATTATTAGGTAGGAAGAGGCATTCAAACGAATCAACAACGAGCGATTATATGGAAATATAAATTATATATATATATATATATATATAATTTCTATATATTCTATTTCTATATTTTAATTCTACCGTTCTTACTAATTAATGTGTTAGTATTATTACCAACAAATTTGTAAGATTAGGTAAATATTTAAAACTACGTCACAACAGACAGTCGTAACAGATGAAATTAAGTTTTTTTTTAGCATGATTATCGTAATTAGCTTTTTTCTGATCGTCATCATCGTCATCGTCGTCTTCGTCAGAACCATTACTGCCAAAAATATTCCACTCGACTTTTCAACATCTATCTTTAAAGTTTTCATCATCATTTTTATAGCTATTATCACCTTTAATGATATATATCGTCACGTGAAAATTTGTATCATCATCTTGAATGATATATATCATCATATAAATAATTATATTATTATCTTCATTGAAATGGTAGTTACCCAGCCATTTCTTTATCATCGACATAATATTAATCAAGGTCATTCATCAAAATAGTCATCATCATATTTGTTAACAACATCATTTAAGCATCTTTATCGTCGTTATTGTTGAACCAGAAAATTTTCAAATTTTTTACAGGTTCCTAATTAGTTGAAGGAGAAGAAAAATTGAAAAAAATTAGAAGTGAATCTAAAAATTTTATTGCGTTCTGTAAATTTAACGTTCGTCCGAAGTACAATGATCATTGTAAACGGCCAAATCAAAAACACCTGCTACCTAAAAAGCAAAAATGTTCAGAGTCAGCAACGCATAAATATGCTGAATGATAACTGCTTCAAAGTTTTGAAAAGCGACAAAAGAAGCAACGACATCGGTGGCATTATTAGTTGCAACACCAACGACAACAAAGATGATGATAATTTTTCTGGAAAGAAATCTTCATCTTCTTCCTCATCATCATTTCGCTGCAAATATAAAATGGGTGAACAACATCATCATCCAGTTACGTCATCGTCATCTTCGACCGCAATACTATCCTCTTCATC
>NW_008704589.1:2132247-2134747 GCF_000326865.2 Helobdella robusta | reverse complement strand
CACACAGCATTTTAAAAATTTGTATTTGCATGGAAATACATGTAAGAAAAAAAGAATAAAACATGGGAAAATCGGTAAGAACTTAATTAAATAGGAAAACATTCGCACTGTCAAATCATTTTCAACTTCAACACGCGTCTCAACCAACAGGCGGAGAGCATATTTACATTGAACTTTCGTCGTAGCCACTTTGCTTCATGTGAACAACAATTAAGAAATTAAGATAAAATAAACAATAATTAAAAAATGGTTAAAGTTAATCAAGAGGAGCATGAAAATGATGACGAATATGATGACGCCAAGATAATATGTAGTAATGTCAAATGGCGTAGCTATGACGTAATCGAGGTATCGACATTAAAAGCGCTTCACTCTAATCAGTTCGATCGATCTATCAGCAACGTCATTTCGTTTATCGGTGCGATTATCTTAAATAATAACCCTTGCCAATTTTGAATTTGCGTTAACCATCATCGAGACTGTCATCTCGATAATCATCGTAATTGTGTTCGTAATCATGATGATGATGATGATGAAGACGATGATGACGATGGTACTGATAATGATAATAGAAACAAAAAACAAGAGCAACGTTATCTAAATAAATTGCCAAATTGAGTTTACAATTACAAATTTTTTCAATTTTTTCCATCTCATTATTCTTATCATCCTGCTGTTGCTTATCTTCATCATTATTTTCTAACAACATCTTTGGACATCTTCATCGTTATCGTCGTCAGCATTTCAGTCATCATCATTGTCAAAACTAACTAGGGGTAGGCAAACTACGGCACGCGAGGCATTGCTCGCCTAAAATAGGTCGTCAGCCAGACATTATGACCAAAAAAGAAGTCACCCATCTTGAAAAAATTCTCCCCGGGTCGAAGAAATTTGCTATTTAAGTACATATGCGGCCCTTCAAAGGTAAAATAGTTCTCAATGTGGCCCTTGCAACAAAAAGTTTGCCCGCTTCTAGGTCTAAACTACAATAATCTCCAATAACTAATCATAATTTTTATTATATTTTTATTGTTATATCATCATCACCATGGTCTTCACCATTTCATCATTTCATGATTATTTTATTTTCATTTATAGTGTTTTTTTCCTATTATTCTCACAAATAAAATCGTTTTAGACATGATTTCACGCTGAAAATTATCACCATCATTAATATCATCGTACTCATTTGGGATCATTACTGACGTCATCATTTCATCATGGGTATCATCCATCATGTCGTTATCATTTTTATGGTGATTACATTTTTTAAGCTACATCTTCACTGTCAACTTCACAATCATCTTGGTAATCTTTGTCCTTAATTCACCATCAATCAATTTTTCCATTTTTCAATTTTGTCATCTTCTCTATCATCGTCGTCGTCGTCGTCTTCATTCTTCTTATTATTATAATTATCATCATTATCGTCATTATCGTCATTGCCATGGCTAAGATATTTTCATCATTTATACATATTCGTCATCATCACCATCGTTGTCATCATCGCCATCTTCAGCTTGGGACAATGTCTTGTTCATCATCAATCATTATCAATCAATCCATTCATCATCATCCCTAACACCATCATCATCGTCGTCGTCGTCATCATCATCATCATCATCGTTGTCGTCGTCGTTATGGTATCATCCTTTGAATTTAACCATTTGCATCCATGCTGATATACATTGAGACCACCTTTTGAGACACAATAACAACGACAATATGAAGAAAAAAATAGAATAAGAAGCAAGAGACACAATAACAACATAACCTATCATCTTCACCATACTCATTCTCATCAGCATCAACATTCTCATCTTTATCATCGTAGCATAGGAACATCATCCTAAAAGCTAAATAATTTTTTATATCTAGGCCCTGGAAAATATTTTCTTCGTAATGTCCGTCATCATCATCGCCATCATCATCGTGGACGTCATCATCACCATCATTATCATCATCACCATCATTATCATCATCATCATCATTATCATCATCGTTGGTATCATTGTTGCCTACATTATTACCTTCATCATCATCAACATCGCCATCAACATTGTTCTAATCATCATCATCATCATCTTCGTCGTTGTCGTTATCACATTACCATCATCATCATCATCATTTTCGACTCCATTATGACCATAAAAATAATATTATTGTTGATGTTAAAGTTTTGCTATGCCTGGCTTCTCTTATATTAATAAAGGAATAAAACGTAAAACAGAATCACTATTTATTATTATTATTATTATCATTATTGTTATTATTATTGTTTTATTATTATTATTATTAGCCTGCGTTAAATATTTATTATCATTTTACTACCGGAATTGAATATATCAGCTGAGGTTTTTCCATTCAGGCTTCAGCTAACGGTTACTTCATAAAATTTTTATCTTTAGATGATGATGATGATGATAATAATATTAATGATGACGATGATGTTGATCATGGCGTAATTGTGGTGATGTGGAATAAAAATAATTCTATCATA
>NW_008704589.1:2124747-2127247 GCF_000326865.2 Helobdella robusta | reverse complement strand
GGTTCTGTGTGTCTGTGTCAGTTCATGACGGTGCGTCTGTATTTGTATGTTGTGCTTAACTTTTGATTTTTAAATGTTTAATGTTTCCAATTGTTTTCATTTCAATTTGCTGTTGCATCATTTAGCTGTTACTGTTTTCAACCTCTGCTTATGATTATGGCTGGGTAGTTGGGGTATGTATCACTATGGGCGCCATTCAATAAACTGGCTCTCTTCTGCGTGCGTGTTGTCTGCATGTTTCTAATTTCGCGCTGATGTTTATTTTATGCTTAATGTTTGAAATGTTTTACAAAAAATTTGTTACCTGAGTTCATGTTGTTTTTTAATAATATTTTTCATACTCAGATCTTGTGATTGCAATCTTAGCGACAGAAATTTTATTGGATTTGGATTTTGAGACTTTCCACTATAAATGATAATCTTTAATATCACTGCATTTTTGGGCAACATTTTTATAAAATTTTAAACATTGACAAACTTCCAACATTCAATAAATTGAAATAAATTAAATTTCAACACTACGTAACATGGCAAGCTCATTGCTTAACCGTCAACACAATAAATATCAATAAACAACACTAACAACACTCCTTCAACACGACACACACACACACGCACACACCACACCCACAGAAACTCTCTCTCTCACTCTCTCTCTCTCTTTCTGTCTCTCTCTGTCTCTCTATCTCTCTCTCTACATTCAACACTTTATAAACTCTTTTTTTTTCTTTTTTTTTCTATAACACACACACACACACAACACACATACACACACAAACACACACACGCACGCACTCACGGTCCACATTCAGAACTCTACACTCCACACACACACACGAACGTTAAAATTTAAACACTCGAACAGGTGATGGACGACTTCTACCTCGTAAAGCACCGACGATTATCGAAGCGATCTATCAAATCAACGTACAAATTCAACAGGGAACTATCAACCGATTCCCACGTTCGTATATTTTTGTAATCCACTTAATCATTCCGTCTGTCGTCTGCAATTTCTCTCTTTTCCTTTTTTTTATTCACTTTGTTAATTTGTTTATCATCCAATTAAAACCTCTTTCGATTGAATTCAAACTTTTGTTTTGGTCTTAACGTTGTTACGTAACACTGACACCAATTACTGTAGATTTTCTTGCAACAGCAACTAAAAAATACTATAGCTACCTTCTTTTTACTAGGTTTCATCTCTAGATTTTTTTTTCTATATTTTCAACATCTCTGCTCGATGCATTCATTTTAACTTGCATATGTTTTTTATGCAATTTGTTGTTGCAAATGTTTGTTAATTAATGTTTTTGGCATTTTTTACCGTTTCATTGTTATATTATCATATTTTCAAACCGCTAATTGAATGATGATTCAACGGTCTCATTAATTAATTCGTCCATGTTGTAATGCATTTTTTCAATGATTTTTTTTTTGTATATATATTTTTTAATATTGAGATATTAGAATGAAAAGTTAAATTAAAATATTATTGAAACTCTCAATATGTTCAAATCTATCAAACACCGTACGATCTGATGTTACGATCTATATTATACAATGTAATTTATATGCACATTCTATAAAAAATAGAGTTAATAATTTAGAAAAGATATTTTTTTTGACTAACATAGGTTACTGGTACCAAGCGGCTTAATATCTTATCAATATCTGACGTCGGATCTATCAACGAATCATTAATTTTTCTCAGTTTCTTGCTCCATCTTATCAGTTAGGCTGATACTCGTTTATATCCCTTTGGTATCTTGTACCTATTAAACACGTTTAGATTTGGTCTATGAGAACATGTTTGTTATGATTTATTTTCTAGAATTTTAGAATTTTAACTAAGAATTTGCCTAATCTTCAAAAATTGAAAAAATTACAAATTCTTTTTTGCAGCATGTAACTCGCCTAACAACTTCTTTATTGCTGGCAACACTGATCAACATAGATAAACACAGAGCGAGCGATAGCCAATGCTTAATTGAGATGCATGGCTTGCACTTCGCATGTGTTTATTTTGACAGTTTTGTTGTGTTAACGGCTCGGCCCTATGATGATGATTTATACCCTTCCAAACAGACATTAATGGATCCATTCAAATATATATAAACACACACACAAACATACATACACACAGGTATGCACATTCACACAGACACACACACACATACATACATACATACATACATACATACATACATACATACATACATACATACATACACACATACATACAACAACAACCAACACCTTAGCACAGAATGCGAAAACAAGATTTACCTCCTTCTAACAGTTTTTAAAACCATAAGAAACGTCTAAAGGTCTACACAATGTTTAATATATATATATATATATATATATATATATATATATATATATATATATATATATACAATATTCTATAAATTCTACCGAATGTTTGGCGTTAATATGTTTGTAGTTCGTTTTTTCGATTTTTCTCACTAAAGTTTTTTGGTGAACGTTTAGTTTA
>NW_008704589.1:2098873-2124402 GCF_000326865.2 Helobdella robusta | reverse complement strand
AACAGAGTGGTGCTATCAAATCTCATTTGAACTCAACACACTCAATCACAATTAGCCGTGAAATCCTCGACAGCAACACTAAAGTAATATACCAGAACAGCAACTACACGCATCTTAAAATTGCAGAAGCAGTCCTAATTGACATCAATAAACCAAAAATAAATATGCAACAAAAAATGACAACCTCACTTCCAACTCGGCGCTTAACCAACAACGAAAACAAAGAAGTAATAAAAACTAGCATCGTAAATAGTGACAAAGAAGAATATGATGCTATAGATGAAGAAAAGGAGACCAAAGAAGATGACCAGCCAATAAAGAAACCTGACACCTAATTAGCATCAAAGTTCAATTTTACAACACCAAAGTTAATTTTTACAACGTCAAAGTTCATCTTGACAAAGTCAATATTTCCCTATATATACAACAAGGAGCACTGATGATGATTCATTTATCATGCCTTATTTGCATCATGAATTCGAAAAATAAGTTTTTTTTTGAATTTTAATAAACTAAACTTTCACCAAAATACTTTAGTGAGAAAAATCGAGAAAACGAACTACAAACATATTAACGCCAAACATTCGACAGAATTTATAGAATATTGTAAAAATTATGGTCTATTACCATAATTTATATATATATATATATATTTATATATATATAATATTTCCTGATTATATTATCAAAATGTATATTATATATATATATATATATATATATATATATTTATATATATATATAAACATCTGTGTGTGTGTTTTAGCATTAGTATATTGAAATTGCTCTTTATTACCTACTCTAATGTTCTATCCTTATTTTTATTATTTTATTCAATTCATCACTTGGTCTATCTAAAAAGAATTTTTTTTCTGGAAACATTAATAAACCAAAAATAATTTACTCTACTTAATTTGAAGCATTTATGTAAAAATATCTTGGTATATGTTAACGAAAAGTTTTAATTTTAAAATAGATTTTCTGGGAAAATTAGAGCCATTGAACTGTTCCATGGAAACGATTGTGGCAATGATAATAATGATGACGATGTAGAAGAAGAAGATGATACGATAAAGTTTGAATTGATAATAAAAATTTTATGAAAATGCAATGACAAAAATTACGTCAATGTTACTACTTCCTACTAGTATTAATAATTAAAATAACCTTATATCAGCGAATCATTTGTTAAAAAATTAACTATATAAATAAATAGTGAACAAGCGGACAAACTTAAGAACAACCGACCAGTTTAAAAAAAATGCATAAATCATTATAGGAATGAACGATGTGACAAAATACGAACGAAAGACAGAATTGAACATGTGAATATATGGACAAATGAACCAAAAATAACGTGCGAATGTATGAATGAATGAAGGAATGAATGAATGAATGAACAAATGAACAAACAAATAAAGAAATGCAGAGTACAACTTTACGATTGCATGTAACACTTTTCAAATCTGTCAATGTTTTATTCATGCCTGACATGTATAATCGATTTAATGGGCAATTAACACGAACCTGCTTCAGCACTGGGGACTAATATTATAATAAAACTTTCACTACTACTTCTTTTACTATCTACTACTACTACTACCACCACCACCACCACTACTACTACTACTACTACTACTACTACTACTACTACTACTACTAATACTACACTACTACCACTACTACTACTTTAACTGCTGCTGATATTACTGTGACTACTGCTACTTATACTTTTACTATATAATTTAGACTACTACTACTACTACTGCTAGCTACTACTGCTTCCACTGCTACTACTATAACTACAGCTATCACCGCTACTATTATTACTATTGCTAAAATAATAAAGGTGATTGTGATCAAATATTATTTATACTTAATGAGCACTGAAGCTTTTCGGTGAGATTTATTAGCTCTTTCTGGCCAACATAGTAGCTATAAATAAGAACATCGGAAGTGGAATTAATTGCGAATTTGTGTTACTATGTTTCTTTATTAATCATACATTTCTGCTTATTGTTATTCTTTTGTTTTAGTTACTAGTACTATTTTCATTCATATTATTATTAGCAGTAGTTGGAGGTGTTGTAGTATTTTTTTAAATACCACAAGTTTTTAGAATGCTACATTCCATAAGAAACAATGTCGTTGTTTTTATTATCTCACAATACTTGCTGAGCTTTTTAGTTAAATTTGCAATTTATTTTTTTTATAGGAGAACGAGTTGATGTTTTTCTTTTATTTATAAAAAACGCAATCAAATAAAATTTTTTTTTTTAAATGGAAAAAATTATTAATGATCAGTTTTTAGATATATTTTATTCATTTAATTCTAATTGACTAAATTAACGCAAACGCCAATGAAAATACATGTGTCGGTGTAATGTTTAATCATTGTAAAATGATATAAAGCTTGAAAACTTAGAAGAAAAAAATCTAAATTTGTCGGTTTCAAACGCAAAAAAAATCTTTGAAATTTTGAAAAAATCAAATAAAATGACATAAAAACAATCACGGTATGGCAGATGCAACAAAGGGATAGGATCAAAGTAAGTTAAACACGCAAGGAAACAACACACACACCCTACACACACACACAAACACACACACACTACACACACACACCACACACACACCACTCACATACACATTCTCTCTTTTCATTTCTTAGTTTTCTCTCTCTCTCTCTCCTTCTCTATCTATCTCTTTTTCTGTATATATATGTATAATTTTAATTAAATTTTGGCTGTGTCTTGTATAACGTATAAATGTAGATACTACAAGATTTCTATAAACAAATATTGACACATAAACACACTTGTATATGCATGTATGCTTGAATATTTGTTCGTCAGCTTGGTTGCATGTCTGTATATAAGTATGTATGTGTATATTGAACGTGCTATAAACAATTTACAGAATACGTGATAGAGTACCAAGTGCATGTTTTTTTTCTTCTGCTTGTTTCTTTTTTGTTTTTTTATTTTGTTTTATTTTTGTTTATGCTTTGTTTTGAAGGTTTGTGTTTATATTTTTATAGCACACGCTTTCAAAAGCGTTGCAGTTTCGTTCCTTTGATGTGGTGTATTTATGCGTTTTGTTTATCTCGTCTGGATGCCCGCTTGTTCATTCCGCTTGTTCATTCCGCTTGTTCATTCTGCTTGTTCATTCCTGGATGTTTACAACACCTCAGTTCCTTTTCCGATGAAAACACACACACACACTTACACGCACGCACGCATACACATCACAAACACACACACACCACAAGTACACACACACACACACGACACACAGACACACACCACAAACACACACACGGTTACACACACACACACACACACAAATGCACTCTTTTATGCTCACACCATCGGCTTAGTGGTTGGTTCTTTTAAAACTTAGAATAGTCTACGGATGGAAAAATTTTTGTGAAACTTTTCATCTAAAATTTGTTTGGGCAATCTTTTTAATCTTTAATATTTTTGGAGGAAAAAAATTATTTCTGAGAATTTTTCACTGAGATTAAAATCCAAACAATTGTTTTATTATTTATGAAACAGAATGTGTTTTTTTATTTTTGGCAAAGTCTGGTGAAATAAATTCATGTTCAAAATATGAACTCTGTATAATGTATACATACGCTCTTATTTTTGTCTGATTTTTTTTGTCTCGTAAAAAAACGTACCAACTGTATGTCAAAAAAAATGGAACACCGAAATAAAAACCGAACGACGTAAATATTAATTTTTTTGTTAGGAAACATTTACAACCAAAAAATATCTAAGTAGAATGAAAATAAATAAAAATAGCAAAAAAAAACAAAAAAACAGATACATAAATACAAAAATGAGGGAAGCATCAACAGATACAATTTGCATATTTTGATTGGAAAATGTAGGATGCATAGGCAAACAAACATCAGCACCGTTCATACTGGGTTATTTATCGATGGAATAGAATTTTTTGTTGCTGTCTTCTTCTATGTTACAGACATCACAATAAAAACTCTAAATTATATTGGGTATTAATGATATAACGTGAAATACAAATGAAATAATAGAAATAAAAGATGGATTACGGTCTCGATAGGTAAGAAGTTGAGTGTGTATTTATACCCATGCCTATTATTATAGATAAGAGTGAATAACAGTATTTATGTACATTCAAGATTTTTATATACTAAATAATTAATAATTTGTATAAGTTCTGTCTTTGTTCATATAGAGTAAGAAAAAGAAAAAAACTAAAGAAAATTGTAAAAAGAATTTCGTTAAAAAACTGTAAACAAAGAAACTAAATTGCAAACATGAAAAAATGTGAAAACAAGTTTTAGAACGGATTTTTTTTAGATTTTTTTTAATTTTTGGCTTGTTTTTTGTAATTCAAAGCAGTTTTTTTTACATAACAAACAACAATATTTACTTTATTTTAAATTTTGTCTGTTTTTGTTGAGTTTTTTCTCTACAAATCAATAATAACTATTAGCGAAACATTTCAGGTACCTCTAATTATGTGCCAATATAACTGCAAACAATTAATGCCAAACGCCTGTTTTGAGTTTTTCTCTACTGAAACAATTTTTTCATAATTGCAGGTTTTTATAGCTTGGGGTAATAAAGGGAAATTTATTACAAAAAACAACAATTATAATGACGCGAATAATGACGGTGATGATGAAAATGATGATAGAGATGAAAAAAGGTTGGTAGATGGCTCTTGATAATGGAAAAGTGATGGTGATGGTGAAATGATTGTGGGATAAAGATGATTGAAAGGTGATGAAGATGATGAAATTGGTGATATAAAAATGACGATAATGAAAAATGATGAAAACGACGATGAATCAATGACGGACAATGATGAAAACGATAGAAAATGGTGATGGTGATGAATATGATGCTGGAAAGATAAGCATGAGTAGGATAAGAATGATGCTGATGTGGAAAATGATAACAACGACGCAATGGTTATTTTGACTCGTCGAAAGAGGAAAAAAATTTATAACAATAAATTTAATAAAAGTCCACAACGGTTTCAATTAAGATAATTATTTCTCTAATTATGGTAACGATGTTGCTGTGAAGATGATAATGATGGCGATGATGATAATGATTATAATGGTGATGATGATAATGGTAGTAGTGATAACGATGGTGATTATGATAATGATAATGATGATGGGAATGATTATGATAATGGAATTTGATTAAAGGGAACAAAAATTTTTTTGTTTGTGGCTATTGGGATTCTAGAAGATTTGATGTATGTGCCTCACTTAGTTGCACAAATTACAACGTAACGCTTTACAACAACAAACATTTTTACTATTACTGCTACTACTACTAGTACTACTACTACTACTACTACTACTACTACTACTGCTATACTACTGCTACTATTACTACTACTACTACAACTACTACTACTACTATCCATACTACTACCACAACCATTGCTTCTACCACTTTAACATCCAACATAACTAGAATTTAAAACTTTTTATTGAAATGTGTCTTCGACACAAATCAATAAGTTGCATTGTCATTGCCGTTATTCAAACTGTAAATGTCAAATAATTTAATGTTATGTATAAAATTTTATTTAACGATGAATATTTCCGTCATATTTTTCATAACGCTTACAGTGCTATGATATGATAGAGAGATTTTGTTCTTCAAAAGGTTCTTTGAATTTTTAAATTTTCAAATATTAAAAGTTTTTTTTCTTTATTTTATTTTTATCTTTGTCCTAATTACTTTCATGCCTTTGTTCAGGATATTGTTTTGTGGCCAACACTGCCAGAGGCGTTTATTTTTCATGTAACTGTTATCTTTGCTGTTGCTGTTGTTGTTTGTTGTTGTTTGTTGTTGTTATTGTTGCATTTTAATTTACTGAAACATATGTAACCTATATAATGAGATTTATTTCAAAAACTGAGAATTAGTTGATTGTATTTCGCTTTTCTATTAGGAACGTATTTTGGAAGGAATAATCTGAAGTATTTTTTTTAATTTTTTCATGTTCAGTGTTATAAAGTTGTATTAATTTATACGCGTTTATTTTGCATTCTTTGTTTGTTTCACCTTACTTTTAGCGGCGAATTTATTTCTTGATAATTTTCAGCGAGTGTTTATCACGATCAGCTCTCCAAGATATGGCACACAAAAATATTTCTAGTAAATTTTTTCTTACTAGGTACGAAGCAAGACTCAAAAATACATATGATGCATTCGTAAACAAGAAAAAGCCAAGCTAAACATTATCATTGCATTAGATGTTTAGTGTTTATGTTTTATGTGATGATTGTCCTTGTTTGAAATAATTTTGTTATTGTTTTGTTGATGTCACATTTAATGTTGTAATTATGATATTTAAATTAATGCATTTTGTTATTCAGTTTTATTAATTTTAATTATATGTGTGTACTTTAGTTTATATGTGTGTGTTTGCAAGTGTGTGTGTGTGTGTGTGTGTGTGTGTGTGTGTGTGTGTGTGTGTGTGTTTGTCTGTGTGTATGTAGTAGATGATCTTAATGTGGCCTATATATTTTCATTTCTGCCTTCCGTTCCTTAGAGTACTCTGGCAAATGATTATATATTGGTGGATGTTGTTAGCTCTGCGGCTTGGTTGAATTTTCCAGTTTATAAATATATTATTTCATTCAGTAATATAGATTATTGTTATACTGCTCGCTCTTCACCATTCTACGACGGTTACTGAACGAACAACATAGTTTGATCAAGGGGAAGTTCTTTCTGTTTCTGTAATCTCGCTCCTTCAACGTTAAATAACTCGATATTGTTCGTGTATGTAAAATAATAATAGAATACTTTAGTTGGTGACTTACGTGTGTTGAGTATTAGTTAGTGTTTGAAATGTTATAAAGTTTAATAGTCGAAATCGAACGAGAAACGACTCCCCAATTATTGTTAATACTTTTGTTGTTTGATTGCAACTAAATATAACAAAACTTAAAACTGAGAATAAAAATATAAAGTGTAACGCAAATAATAATGTGTAAAAATCTCCAAGTAGTGTTCAAGAGCTTTAAGCGTGTTAAAGAGATAACTAACTTAACTAAGATTACTCTCAACTTAACTTCCCTTAACTTATGTGCTCGCCTATTATATACTAGGAGACCTTGCTCCTTAGAGCCTAACTAGTTGTCTAACTCCTTCTAACCAGTCAGTCCCTGTTGTATGTCACCTCATCCTTATTATACAAAGTATTATATGCTCTGATTAATTAGACGCTATATTATCTTATATTAAGCTGTTTTATGTCTGTAAATTTGCTGTATTGTCGTGAACTACTTTTATAACTTAACTATCATTATAGTTATATACCTACTTTAACATATATATAGATGTTATATATTATATTATTATTATTACAACTTATATTATATTATTACAACCTATATTTACTTATTCCTCCTAACTTAAATTATAATCTAAATATTATGTTGGTGATATAGATTTGTTTCATACAACTTTTTTGTAATGTTCGAATTTTTCATCAACTATTTTTTGTTATTGATAATATTTTTTTACGCAAAACATAACAGAAATTTTGTCAGAAAATATTAGCTTGTCAAATTGAAAACATAATAAGCTCTCACAATTTAACATAATAAAAATAGTATACATATATACGTGATCCATTTTTTATTTCTGTGCAGTGTATTGTATTTTTTATTTTTGTGCTGTTGTGTATGCATTGCACAGATGCATTGTATTGGTGGTTGTTGTATGTTGGATCTTTGCATGTCATAACTTATTTTTCTCTTTTCTTTCATCATCTTCTTCATGCTTCTTTTCTAGGCTGCCAAAAAATGCATACATCAGTCATTTCTTATCAGTTTGTATTAATATTCAGTGATCTTAAATCATTTACAATACTTTTTTAATTAAATTTAGTATTCAATGATATTCTAAACAAATTGCAAACGATATATGAATGAATTTAACAACTAAATTGAATGAATATACCTGAAGAAATGTCTCTATACAATATTCGATACCTTCCAATGAAATTGTGCAACATACTGACGCATAAATGAACTCAGCCGAAAACCACTTAAATAATGCAACGCAATAGCAATAAATATATAAGCACATGTGTTCGTATGTACATATGCGCCTGCGTCTTTGGATTTACGTGTGCCTGTATATGTACGTGTGCGTGTTCGCACGCACAAACGCATGTGCGTGAAAGTTGTTTATGAGCATGAAAGCTCCACTCAGAGCAATATTTATGTCCAAGGAAATAATTTTTTCATCTTCTTAAATGCTCTTTAAAACTGCCTTCTTTCAAATCATACAACAACAAAATAAAAAAAAACATAAAAAATTATGAACATTAAAAAATGGCATTCAACAACATCAAAAAAAAACAAAACCAAAAAAATAACTAACTTTAACATATACACAAGCCATAAAAACAAAATCATACTCAGCAAGCAAAACAAACAATAACATTCTATAAAAGCAACAACGTTAACGCAACAACAACCATCACTTAGCTCGTAGGAATCTTTATTAACACATCATAACGCAATGTACGCCCCATAAACCAAATGTTACATTGCTAAGATTTCGCGCTTTGGATAGTTTATGTTGTTATCGTTTATGTTGTTATGCAAATCACAAAAAAAATTTTTTCCCATTCAAACACAGATAACATGGTTTCAGCAGCAAGTAGCCAAAGTTCGGGTAAAGAGAGATACCAATCGAGTACTTCTCACCGACCCAAAATGGCCAAGAATGTGGTACATGGTAAGTTCTGTTTTTTTGTTTTTTTTTTGTTTTTATCATAGTCATCGCTTATGGTGCATTTTTTTAACAAAAATTATCATACATAGTGCGTTATCTGTTTTTTTTTTATCGAAAGAATCGAACTCCCACAAATGTAGAGATTTGTTTGGTAAGACGCATGTAAGGCGTGGACTCGCAATTAAGCACTGTTTGTTGTAGTTAGTAGTTTTTATTGGTGTTCGTCATGGGTTTTGTTTGTTTGTTTTGCTTTGTCTTGATGGTAATTGTTTAATAATAATGTTTATTGGGGTTTAATTTTGTATTTGATTACGTTGAAAATATTATTACGTTTTTTTACATATTGCCCTTATTAATATCTTATCTTTAATTTTAGTTTTTTATTTATTTTTATGAACTGACAGTTGGAAAGAATCTATAAATAAGAAAGATTAAATATAATAAAAATAAATAAATAAAAAAAGATATATATAAATAAAAATAAATATAAATTTAAATAAATATAAATAAAAATGTTTCCCAATCAAACTTTGACCTACAACATGAATATACAATGTTATACAATCATATATTTGCCACATATATACTTTCAAACAGGAACACACTTAAGTGTTTTCTATACTAATCAAAAATTTTATTTTCAATGTTATTTCTAATATCGTTTTAAATTGAAGTGACCATACTACTTGTAAAATCTTCAGTGGTAAGAGTAAATAAGGTAAACACTCATTTGCATTTGCGTTTGAAACGTTTGAGTGCAAGTATGTGTCTAAGTTTAGGAGCGAATGTTCCTAGTTGCAAACATGTCATTTGAGTTCATAGAGAAATTTGTGATCAAATGAAAACAAATAAAACTAAATACAGACAGATGTAACTTTTTAATTAAATGAAAAACGCATGCATAAAAAAACACACACACAAAAATACAAACCAACAAATGCAAACACAAAAAAGTAAGAAAATGACAAACATAAAAATGGAAAACTAACAAAGGAATGAGTCGTGGGATCGATTGTGGATATTCAATGAGGCTTTAGTACCAAAGTACGCCGATGTTTGCATTACAATGCTCCAGCAAATTCACTCACATTTACAAATACATTGGTATTTACATAAGCACACACGCACGAACACAAAAAAAAGAATACTCAATACAAAAGATATACAAACGGATACAAAAACACAAACACATAGTTGTTTAGTTTGTATCTGTTTATATATTTTTGTATTTGTTTGTATATCTTTGCGTCTCTTCTGTCTTTTTGTATATCATTGTATACTTTGTCTGTTTTTGTATTTTTCTGTACAGGTGTGACTTGTTTGATTCATTACATTTCTATGTTCTCATATGAGAACACGATTCAAGATAAATATTGTTTCCTCCCATATACATTGAACAAATATTGCTGAGAAGAACAAATATTAGTAATACAATATCATCGTTTATTATTTTGTTTATTTATTTATTCTTTCATTTTACACATTCATTCATTCGTTTATTTAAACATCAGCTAGATGATTTGATCAAACATTTTCATGATTGCTATTTTTTTTTAAATTTCATTCATTAACTTATTCATTAATTCGTTCATTCGTTCATTTGCTCATTCAGTCATTTATTCATTCATTCACTCGTTTGTTAGATCAATCTTTTTTTAGTTCATTCATTAATCTCTCTATTCATTCATCCATCCATTCATTCATTCACCTTCACATCTATCCATTCACTCACTCATTGAACATATTCATCCACTTGAGTTCCTCAATTTCAAGTGTTCTAACGCGACGTTTCAAGCTATTTATTTATTCATTTTTTTTTACATTATTTTATTTATTTGATTGTTTAACTCATTTAAATCAATCATTCATTCATTTGTATTATTTCACTTCATTTATTTAATTATAAATTTTGTAATTTTTTACGTAATTACTACTTTTCAATCTTCAAGCTTCAACAATGAAGGTAATGGTTCGATGAATGCGATGGAAACGTGGATTAAGATTACAGTAAATGAATGAATGAATATAAGAATGAATGAATAAATGAATGGATGGATGAATGGACGGATAGATAAATGGATGAATAAATGGATGGATGGATGGATGGAGAATGAACGAACGAACGAACGAACAAATGAATATTAAAAAAAAGTCTCTCATCTGAATAATTAAAATCACATTGAAATTTAGACAAAGAAGCCTTTGAAACCTCAATTGAAACTATTTCGCAACAAACGTCATTCATATTTAATCATTCACATACACACACGCACATACACACTTAAACACACACACACACACATATAATACCAAACATTCACACATACGTACAAAGTTAAACAAACATAAACATACAATGAACGTACGTGCAATTCGATACCGAACTTTTAAACCTAAACATCGTGTTTATATATATATATACAATCTTATAAACATTAACGCGCAAACGATATGTTGGTAATGCGTTGTTTTGCCTAGACGCGTATAAACAAAAAGTTCGTCTTGTTATTTATTCCAAATATGCGTATATACAGGCTACGTATATGTATATGTTTGTATGTATGTATATATATATATATATATATATATATACAGACTTGTATAAAACAATTACATGTAAAAGAATGTTTATGGATCAACATGAACATACATTCAATGATCCTTAGGTGTTTGTTTATAAAAAAAAAACAATAAAAAATAAAAAAATACAATACAATACAAGACATATTCACAACAGTGAACATTTAGACATAGCTAAATATATATATAAACATACAAAGACAGACATAAACATACATGGACAGACGTATAGACATACAGACAGAGGCATAGGCAAACAGACAGAAATGCAAACACAAATACAAACATACAAATGGAGATACATACAAACACACATACAAACAGGGAAACATTGAAAACATACAGACAGTTAAAAACATACAAAGACAGATTTATACATAGACAGATACAAACATACAAACCTGCATACAAGTGCACATCTTTCGCACGCATCAGAAGCATCTATGGCATGTTTAATATGTGGTTTTAAATATTCAGACCATTGTATATATGAAAATCTTATTCTTCATTTCTTTCATTGTTCACTCTCGTTTTGATCAAATTTTTAAAGCAAACAGTTTAGCGCTGCATATTAAGACGAAAAATATTAAACCCACAATATGAAGGTTGTCCATTTATAAACTATACAATTTTCATGTTACAAAGTGTTTAGCTCAACTCAATAATGCATTTTAACAGTTGATCAATACATTTTTTTCTTTGGTTTAAATAATTTATTAAAATTTATCCCACGATATGTAACACGCACACATACATGTGCACACACAGAAACACACACATACACACACACATACATACACACACGCGTGCGCTCAAATTTTTACAAAGAACATTCCTCAACAAAAAAAAAACACAACAAACACATTACGCCGAGCTTGCCATCCTCATTTTTTTTACCTTACATAACTAACGTTACGTAATTAATTACGTCATTCAACACATACTCTTAAACCGCAGCGTTAAATTTGAAAATGTTTCACTCGCTCGCTCGCTCACTCACTCACTCACTCACTCACTCACTCACGTTCATATTCTATTATCTTTAAACTTAACATCAAAACATCAAAAATCCACAGTATAAAAACCCAATCATCAAATATTAAACACACATTATAAGATTGGTTAAGTAACTTTTTTACATTTCAAGTATGTTATATGATATACTACATAACACGCACATAACACTCTGAAACATATAACATAAATAATATATATAGCACAAAAACATTAAAACACACATACACACACATCAAACACACAACACACATACACAAACACAAGCATATAACACAAACCTGACAAACATGAATTAAAACAATCCTACAAAACCATCTTTAAAGTTTAGCAAAACAATCCATCCATCCTTCCATTAAGACTCCTAGACGAATGTATTTAATTTTGTTTCAAATTCGCCTTGAGAAATTGCATCCGATTATTTATCGCCAGCGGGTTTTAGCTGAACCTGGGATCAAATGAAAGAAAGAAAATGAGATTGTAATAAATATTCATTCTCGAAAAAAAATATTGACGATGAAGGCAAGCCGATGATGATTACGAAAATGAGGATAATGACGACGATGATGATGACGATCTTTACTATGATGATGATGATGATGATGATCTTTACGATGATGATGATGATGATGACGATGACGACTATGATGGCGACGATGACGATAAAAAGTTCAGCCCAATAGTAAAAGTATAAGAAGAAAATGTTAGAGTACATAGACTTGGGATGGGAAGTGCACAGATGCTACCGAAACAAAAAAATTTTTTTTGATAAAATGTCAAACGGGAAATGATAAAAAATAAATATTCATAAAACAACTAGCGAATGAAAAACTATAGAGAATTCAACACAAACCTAATGTTTGCAGATTAATTCAATAAGTTATCTGAGTGAGTTTATGAAGATGTATAGAAAAAAGTAATAGTAATAACAATGTGTAATAAATATGTCAAACACGTGCTGTAAAATATGTAATACACACATACACACACATGTGCGTGCGAATTTTACAGTTTAAATCATTCACAGATTGATGTATTTCTGAAAAAATGTACATCACGAATTCAAACATCTTTAAATAAATACAGACAAATACACACACACACACACAAGCGGACACACGCACAAACACACACAAACACACAGACACACACAGACGCAAACACACTGAGACACGAATAAACAAACATACGCGTTAGCCATTAGAAACATTAAGGAAGCATAAATTTGAAAGAACAACTGCCACTTCACCTCTTTCAACCATCATCATCATCTTCTTCCTTTCCATAATCATCATCCTCTTTTCCATCAGGTTCGTTATCCTCATCGTTGTCGTCATTGCCATCCCGTCATCATCTTCTTCCTCGTCACCTTTTTTCCTCTACATCATCATCATTTTCATCATTCGCCTAATCTTCTTCATTCATCTTTCATCTTTGTCTGCGTACCATTTGTCAATTACGTTACTTACATGTAAGTACTTGTGGCACGCACAACCCATACATGCTAAGTACACAAAGTATTGTATACAACAAATTCTGTACTTCCTTGTGTACATATATGTGTACAATACACACATATTAAATTTTTATACAACAGAATTAATTTTAATAATAATAGAAAAAATATATAATTAGCAAATTAAATAGTGAAAATTTAAATTATTATTATTGAATTGATTAACTAATAAAAATTAAAATGCTGGTAACGCGGATAACAATAACTATAACTTATTCTGCAAAATAGATTCAAAAAGAAATGATCCAAAGCTGTCTGAGGTGATTCTAGTTATAAAAATTTTCTTCAGCTACTATCTGACCAGAAGGAGAAACATTAAAAATTTAACAGGATGATTAAAATTCTTTATCCGGAGTGATAATTTTTTTATGGCACTTGAATGGGTGCCAATGGCAAGTTGAACAACAAGTTGATGTCTCCTTTTTAAAGAAGTGCCTTATACATCATTCAATTCACTGGACATTGTTTGTTTGGTTTCTTTCAAATTTAATTCTCTAATGTTTTGATATATAATTGAGAAAGGTTTTCGTTTTAGTTAAGCGTAATTTCTGTGCGCGTGTTTTTGGTCTAGGTGATACTTTTGTAGATGTGTTTCACAACTCGAGTATTCCATTCAGACATCTGATATTGATATTTACAGTTACTTATTTGTATTCCGTATTATATCATAGATACATTCATAGACTTGTGTTTCATTTGTCAAGTTTTTTATTTCTAAATTTTAATAATGAATCTCACAGAAAACTAATTTTTTTGAAAAAAAATTGATCGCCAAGATTTTTTTCTTAAAAAAAAATGCCAAGCTAGAAATTGAAACCGGAAGAATTTTTCGGACGCGCAGCGTGTACGTACATCGTAAAACAAATGATACGCACATACCAGACTGGCTCTGCGTTTTGTTGATGGTTTAGTGTTTGTGTTTAGTTGGTTGTTTATAGTGGTTGCGCTGTTGTTGGTGTGTGTTTGGCGTGTTTTTGTATGAATGTGTGAGTGTATTAAGTATGTGTGTGTGTGAATGGGTATGTGAGTTTTGTGAGTGTGTGTGTTTTTGTGCGTGTGTGTGTGTTTTTGTGCGTGTGTGTGTGTTTTTGTGCGTGTGTGTGGAAGTGATCCAATATTTAGATTATACAAACATAAGTCGGTGCTTGAAGTTTTCCTACTAACCGATGCATCGATAAAAATTTATTGCGAATTAGTTGGCGTTACGTGGTAGCAAATAAGCTCACCATTCACGTTCAGTTATAAAGTAAGGAACAATTGTTGCTGGAATTAGTGTAAAACAAAACTATAAAAAAAAACCATAAAAAGTTAACAAACAGAAAAAACCAATTGAAATCCAGTTATAGAATAGCTGATGTTGTATATATGCATGTTTATTTGTTTGTTTGTTATTAAATATTTTGTCTGTTATTCACATTTTTTGGTATTTGGGGAACGGTGAAGAGCAAGCTATATAACAATATATATATATGTATATATATATATATATATATATTTATACGTATATATGTTATAAGTCTTATATGTGAATTTAAAATTTATTATCTTTAGTTTTTTTAAGACCACTTAATGGCTGTCGCTTGAACGCACTTCAGAATATTTTTTATCATTTTTATCCAACTGTTAATTTTTTATTTAACCGTGAGAGTTGTACGTGTCTGAAGAGAGTGATGATGATAAAAAAAAGATGATGAAGATGATAAAAAATGATGACGATGATGAGAGGATGTTAATGATTCCAATGTAAAATATATGATGACTAAGAATGTTTATCACCATAATGTGATGTTTATGACAAAAATAGTGATAATATTTAATAATAGTTTAAGTTAGCTAATACAAGGTAAAACTGATTCAATTGCACTAAAATATTGCTTTTATCAGTGTTAATGTTACGATTGTTATGTTTGTTATGATTAATAAAAATGAAGATGATGTTAATGAATAAATTTTTTCAATCATTTGATTATCTTTAATAAAAAAAACTACTCAGTCAAACAACGAAACACCTCATTTTATATTTTGTAACTTTTTCCCGAAAACTCATCAGGCAACAATACTTCTTTTTTTCCCCGACAGAACCAAGAGAATGGCAATGGGATGAACATTATGGTGGCGTGGAAACGTGGCTACACGGGCAGGAATGTGGTTGTTTCCATCCTGGATGATGGCATCGAGAAGGATCATCCGGATCTCAAGAAAAATTACGTTGGTGCTTTTGTTAAAAGTGTGTTGTTTTAATAGAAAACAATCAGATTGCCTAATTTGTACGTAGGTGCATTTATTACGATGTTGTTTGACAAGGTGTCATATATCAAGATTGAACGTTCGTCTGTAGTTAATAGTAAAATTGAACAAATTAAAAATATAATTAAGAAACTGAAAACAACTTTCAAAAGCATGAAAATAAAAAAGAAGACCAAGCAACCAATAAAAAATATACAATATTGATATAAAATTACTTAGGCCAGCCATAACTTTTGCAAAAATACATTTTCTCAACGGATTATGTTTGTTATAAAACTTGACATGCAGATTCAAACCATTATACAACCATAATTTTGATTGGTCCAGGACCCAGAGGCCAGCTATGACGTGAATGATCATGATCCAGATCCTCAACCCAGATACGACAACACCAACGAAAACAAGTTGGTGCATTCCATCCACATTCATAATTTCAAACCCTCACTTGAAAATATTTAACGAATGTTTTCAGTAAATGTTAAAAAATAAATTCAGAATAAAAATCTTTGCTATCAGTTTACTATGTGGCTTGCATTCTGTTAAGCTCATCGTATTACAATAACGCACAACGAACCTAAATTTTAGCAATTCATTTAAAAAATTTTTTAATTTATTTATAATGAATAAATTTATTAACTCACTAAACATTTCATCTATCCATTCCTCTGCCCATCACCAACTGAATTAATTCATTTATCAATTACTCCACCCACCACCAACTGAATTAATTCATTTATCAATTACTCCACCCATCACCAACTGAATTAATTCATTTAATTAATTCATTTATCAATCACTCCACCGACCATCAACTGAATTAATTCATTTATCAATCACTTTACCCATCACCAACTGAATTAACTCATTTAACAATTACTCTACCCAGCACCAACTGAATTAATTCATTTATCAATTACTCAACCGACCATCAACTGAATTAATTCATTTATCAATCACTCCACCGACCATCAACTGACAGACACGGTACGAGATGCGCTGGCGAGGTGGCCGCCCAATTCAACAACAGCCTCTGCGGCATAGGTGTGGCCTACAACGCCAGGATCGGCGGGGTTCGAATGCTCGATGGCGACGTCACTGACGCCGTTGAAGCCAAATCGCTCAGCTGGAAATCTGACTACGTGCAGATATACAGCGCCTCATGGGGCCCAGATGATGATGGGAAGACTGTTGATGGGCCTGGTCCGATTACTGCCAAGGCATTCGAAGATGGAATTTTGAAAGTGAGAGCATTTCTAATTTAATTCAAATTATTGTAATACTCCATTTTTTCACGTTAAATCAATAATAACGTTTTCAAATGTTAATTTGTCTTCGAGCGTTTTTCATCCTAACTTTTACATAATTTTGTTTCAACCCAGGGACGAAATGGACTGGGGTCGATCTTCGTGTGGGCTTCCGGCAACGGAGGTCAACTGGGCGACGACTGCAACTGCGACGGCTACACGAACCTCATCTACACGCTGTCCATCAGTGGCGTGTCTGAGAATGGAAACGTGCCCTGGTACTCGGAGGCTTGCTCCTCCGCCCTGGCCAGTGCCTACAGCAGTGGAAACTCTTCAGAAAGACAGATTGTAAGTTTTTTTAAAATAATTGTGGACGTAGATTGAAATAGTTTTGTGTTTTTTGTCAATTTTTTTCCTCTATTTGCTATTTATTCTTCTTGAAAACAACAAATCGCTCAACAAACTATCTAGTTCAACTGTAAAATTATATTAAAATCGTTTATAAAAGCTGACTGAAAATAAAACTGATTATTTAATACTTCAAAATGATATTTGTTCAGGTGACAACAGACCTGAACAAGCAGTGCACTGAGAATCACACAGGAACGTCTGCAAGTGCCCCACTTGCAGTTGGCATGATTGCATTAACCATGGAAGCTAAGTGAGTTATCGTGCGAGAAATTATTTAATTGCACGAGCGTCAGCTGCTGTGTCATCATGTTCAAACAATTTTTTTTCTGAGCCGGTTTTATATTATTAGCGTCATTGTATCGTTGTTTTTAGGTTATTTCGCTTAAAAATGCCATTTAAAAAATAGGCTTATTACACATTTGATTGTAATTAACTTAAATAATTGTTTTGTTTTTGAAATATTTTCCAAGTTTTTGTAAATGCAATATTAATAACGCCATTGACATCAACCACACAACCGACATCTGAGCAGCACGCAGTTGACATGGCGAGACGTGCAGCACATTGTTGTTCTCGGAGCCAAGAGAAGCAATCTTGTTGATGCAGACTTCAAATTAAACGGAGCAAATAAATATGGTAGTTAGACTTTTGTTGGAAAAAAAGTATTAATTCTAAAATTACAAATTCAAATTTAATTTTTATTATTTGAAATAATTAACGTTTAAAGTTGAGTGATTTTTTAAACAAGCATTGTAAATTGTCCAAATATGAAAATAGACATTACTTAAAATGATTACTCCAATGCCCGGCAGTGAGTCACCGTTTTGGATTCGGGCTGATGGACGTGGGACGCATGGTTGAACTCGCTGAAAATTGGACGAGAGTGCCAGCTCAGAGGAAGTGCGTTGTGCCGAGAACTATTTCTCAGAAGTTGGTCAACTACTTTCATTTAAGCACATAGAAATTATAAATAAATTGTCGTGAACGCTAAACTTTTACTAAGAATTTGATGAAAAGTTTTGTGAATTTGATCTGGAAGAAATTTAGATGCAAGTTTCACATTGTATACACAGATTGAACACGCGTTGAAATGCATAAAATACACGCATGAAAAACTCTTTTTTAATAAATATTCAATTCAGCAGTAGAGTGACAACAACATTCTAGCTGTACACCACCACAAACAAACACGCCCCACCAACACAATAACCAAACCATTCAGAGGCCTGTCAGTCAACAGCAAGCTGAACATCTCGCTGACTCACAACGGTTGCTTAGACACGGAAGATGAAATAAATTATTTGGAACATGTGCAAGTCATCATATCGCTGGCGTCTCAGAAAAGAGGTGAATTAGAAATATTTCTCATTTCTCCGTCTGGCACAAAGTCAACACTACTCGGAAAGAGACCGAACGATTTTTCCACTGATGGATTTCTCAACTGGACTTTCATGACGACGCACTGCTGGGGCGAAACAGCCGCCGGAACCTGGAAGTTGGAAATCAGAAACTCCGCCAGTTTAGGTTTGACTCGCGATTTTTGATTGACAAATGTTGATAAATATGAAAAAAAAATAAGTATATCCATTTTGAAAATTTTGTCAAAATAATGCTTGAAGAAAACTTTAAAATTGTAATCGAAAATTTGATATAAAATTCTTAAAATATTCTTCACGACCGAAGTATGGATAGAACGACAGATCGACAAACTATTGAATGCGATAATGACAATGCATGAATAATTTTAACGACCATTCAGTATCACCTTCGAGACTTCTGAGATGGACATTAGTTTTGTATGGAACGAAGAAGGAACCTTACTCAGCACCTTTACAGCACCTTAATCCACAAAGACCGCCACTATCATCAGTGTCGTCATCATCTGCGTCATCGCTATCGTCATCATCTATCTACAAACACTCATTATTCCCGTATCATTATTCACATTCTCACCAACATTCTCTTCATCATCTTCCTCATCGCCATCATCAACATCATCAGCAACAACACAACAACATTCAAAAAATTGATTTTATGCCATATTCTTCGCTAGGTTGGTCTTTATCTCACTTTGTTGGACACTTTGTTTTAACTTTAATTAATACGTTAAAAAATCTTAATAATATTAATATAAGCATGTTTTTTTCATAAAAAATATGATCTAAATTGTATTGTAATTAACAAAGTTTTGAACTTTAATATTTGAATAATTTCTGAATATCGCGAAAAAACGAGCGAATGAATGATCATACGAACGTTGTTAGCAATCATATAATCATATTCAAGTTTTTCTCTGGCCGTTTAGTTTTAGCTACCCTCAAAATTTCTTTCAAAATAACTCTCTCTATTTTTCTAATTTTTCAATTCTTTTGTTTTCAATTTTTTATTTATATAATTTCAATGTTTTGGTGAAGGTGGTTCCAAAAGTGCATCTTACGATCTACGACCTTCAAACAAACCTGGACCGAGAAGCAACCACCAATCGAACGCCAGACACGATCTAAGCCACAACAGCTACAGCAACCACCACCGATACAACTACAACAACTACAACCATCACAACGACTTCTACGGCCGTGATACCTACCAATATTATGCCCCGTTGAATAGTAACAAAGTATCTATCGCTACCAGGCATGGCCACTGTATATACTTGCTTGTTATATTCTTATTCATTTGTCTGACCAACGTTCGTACATTCGTTTAGTTAGAAGCTTTGTATAAATAACTGCACTTCCAAATTATTTTTTCTCTTCTTCTCATTATCGCCAGACACTAGTACAAATTTAAAATTCAAAAAAGTAAATTATTCAGTATTTTTTAAGTTCAGTATTATTAAAAATAATTGAAATAAATCGCTATATATTGTTGAATGTATAAACCGAGCAAACGTACATATTGTGAAATATAACTAACTAACTATTTTGTGTATCAGTTGAAAAACTTTGTGATTAATGTTTTACTGGATGTGTGATATAGATACATTAGATCTGACTAAAAGTGATGCGTTAAGCTTTGGATAAGTGTTAGAATATCACATCTTTATTTAATTAAGACTAATAAAATTATTTTAAAAATTGTCCTCTTGTTTTTTAGTGTATTGAATTATAAAAAATAGAGAACTTTATTAACTATTGATTTTAATTATTTATTAAAAAAAATTAAAAAAAATTGAGAAAGATAACAGCAAAGAAGTTTTAATTTTGAAAACAAAACTTACCATAAAAATTTCATCAGACAGAGCTCACAATTCAAATTTTCGTAACACTCTTATCAGCATTATGTATATAAACAAACACCATATCGCCGAATTTTTGAAATAAAATAAAAAATAGGGAGAAATGCTTCTAGAATTTTAATGCCCGAACGTATATCACAAAGTTCTTTGAAGTTTTGGCAACTGTTTAAAACTATTGATTTTTATTTCAGCGGCAAATTTCATGTGTCGGTTCGCATTTCTTGTTTCTTTAATTTAATTAGCGAATCTTTTGATCAAACATTAAAGGTGACCGACCTGCTGATTCAGGCGTTTTTCTGTTTGAATTATTTCATGAAGAAAAAATGTTACAAAGTGAAAAAATAATAAAAATTTGTTCGTTTTGAATTGAATAAAATAATATTTTGCCAGTGTAATTTTTGAGAATTTATTAGTCCACATTTAGCATTTTTTGAAACGTGACAGTATTATAATTGTTTCGCAAACCGCTGACTACTTCTACATACTTGGGCATTTCAAAACGTTCACATTATGAAGCTTCTATATTAATATTTTTAATTCTATCTTTATTTGCCATTCAAGTTCAAACTATCAACTTCAGTGTCGATAGATTGAACGCTTTAGAAAATGATAAAAAGTGATTTTATTATTATCATATGTATTTTAATTGTCTTTTGTTAATTTTGAGGTTCAGTTTAAAATTTTAAGAACATTTTAGTTTTAATATTATTTTTTAATCATGACTTTAAACGACAAATGTACCTACAATGGAACATGTTTATTGAAGCAAAACTTTCAAAAACAACGTAAAACAACGTATTACGTCCCATAGTTACATTGCAGTAACAACAAAGCTTTAAAGTTGAAATTAAAAGCCATTAAAATTGCTTTTCAATATTAACGAAAATGACTTAAAACCAGGATAAATTCAGTTTTTTGGTTCCAAATTCCGGTCAATGATATCAGACACCTGACTCTTAATGATATCCAGAGTGACTCTGTGGTAGTACTCGTCATCGTCGATCTGTTTTATCAGTAGCTCATTGAATTCCAACTCGTTCGTTAGGGACCTCCTCTCATTGGCCGTCACATTTAAGCCCACTTTGAAGTACTCCAGGTTCGTCTGCATCTCTGTATGAACATCTTTGGTTGGGCCGCTGTTCGAAACTTCGACAATCTTCTTTATGCAGTCTTCGTACACTTGTTCTTCTCTTCGTTCACATCCAACTGCTTGTTAAGCAGATCAATCTTGCTTTCTACCAACGAACGCTTCTCAGTCATCACCTTCATGTACGCCAGCAACTGCTCTCTGCAGGCATCGTTTATTTTCAACTCTTGCTCAATTTCTTCATCTGTTTTGTCAAAAAATAATATAATTTATTCATTATTTCAAATTTGTATTAATTGAACAATTTTTGTTGAAATAAAAATAATTCTACCCAATGAAATACAGAAATGTATTAAAAACGGGGAAATTAACAAAAAAAATGTTTTGAGCCATGTTTATTTTATTTTTTAATGTTAAATCAGTAGAAAAACTATTTTATTTATACAGTTTTAATCAGAGCTTGTTGTAGTTGATTTACTTTACATAGTTAAAATTTGTATTAGCATTAGCATCATTTTGACGTGACAATTATTTATAAATTATTTATAAATTACATGCAATCAATGCCAGATGAATGATAATTTATGTTAATATGTCTAATTTTACTGAAAATAGTTTAAATTTTTCAAGTTATTTATCTGAAAATTGAACTTACTTTAATATTTAATGTCAATGAACGTTGATTTGATCAAAATTTATTAGATACAATTGAATTAATAATAAACAAGTTCTGGAAAGATGTGATTTAGGTACAACTTGTCAAACATTGCTGCTGAAATTGGGACACTGTCAGAATGAATTTTGATTTAAGCTTTTATTTTGCAAACTAAATCAAACCTATATGCAATTTTTAAAAAAGTATATCTGATTGAATCATGTTAAGTGGAAATCAACTCGTCAAATAAATTTTACTCTGAACAATTCATCATGTTGTAGTTCAATATAAATTTTTGTCTGTTGTTGTTATTATTAATATTGTTAATATTTTCATTTATTTTTATTTATTTTACAAACTTAAATCGTCAGATCACATTGTATTGACTTGATTTAAAACTTCCATAGATTCGTATGCTTTATAAGTCCTTACTTTTTGCTAATTTGTTCAGCAAATGTTTTGCCAAACTATTGCTAAAAATTAATGAGATGGTTATTTATTATTTTCTTAGCCCTTTGCAGGCTGTTGTTGCATCTTGGGTTTGTTAATTTGAAAATTTTTTAAAAATTTTTAATTTCGAAAAATTCAAATTTGAATTGTTTGAAAATCTTGAACAGGTGACCATGATAATCAAAAAGCCGATGATGCCAAAGAAATCTTCCAAACGGAAAACGCTGCAACGGATAAAGAAATTAGGAACTTGGTCAATGAAATTAAAAAGGATGAACTCCGGAAGTTGCACCCCGTCCGGACGGTTTGCCATTCAATAAAATCTTCATCCATTTCCACTTTTTTTTATTTTTTCAGTTTTTGAATTACGTCACTTACCTGGAAACAATTTATCACTTGAAGTATTTTTTGCATTTTAAAATTTTGTTCCCAGCAATAAACTTTTTGCTTAATGTAATTGTTCTATTACCTCTAATCTTAATAAGATCTACTGTCGATTCTATAGCATGAGTTAATTTTTAATTCTGTTGCATTTTTAAACAAACCCTACAATTTTAGACGGCAGTTTGATTCCATAAATCTAGATATTTCGCAACATGTGATATAAATAATATTAAAAATATTATTTATTTAAAAATAATTTTTTCCCAGAGGACATGTATGCCAAAGAAAAAAGTGTATCCGAAATTCTGACCGATATGAAGTTGACGTACGGTTGCATGCTCGATGAGAAAGATAACAAATAATTTTTTGAAAAATAAACCGATTCATTTTCTGTCAAATTTTAATTTAAAATACATTAAAAGTAATAATAATTTTCTGGAGATTGAAAAACTATTTGTTAACAATGATGGTATAGAGATTTTTATTGATATTAAATAAGAGGTAAGCAAACTTTTTGCTTTGAGGGCCGCATTGAGAACTATTTTACCTATGAAGGGCCGCATAGTACTTAAATTGCAAAGTTTTTCGACCCTGGGGAGAATTTGTTTAAGATTTGTGGTTCTGGTTTTTGGTCATAACGTCTGACTGACAACCTTTTTTGGCCACCCCTGTATTAAACTTAGCTTTATTCATTCTAATATATGTACTTTGTCGAGCATATTTCTTGGTCAAAAACAAAATTTTGCAAGCATTTGTTTCAGAAGCATTGTTTTTCATTTATGTATTATAAAAATTAAAACTCATATATAGAATATTTTTAGCATTTAACAGTAACTTTCTTTCACACTGCTGCCTAGCGAACAAACTGCAGATATTATATGAGGTGCGTGAATTAATTGCTTTGAAGAACATTTTGCTCTGACACTAGTTAATTATTGTAAAATGATAAAAAGTTTAATAATAATTAAAATAATGAGCAATTTTTACGCTTTTTTAATACAATATCTTCTAATAAGTTGATGTTTTAATCAAAAATAATATTGCTTGAAATTAACTATTTGGTTGGTAACAACAACCTATACTAAGTATTGATAAGCTTTAACCCTCTACCGCATACCGATGCCATTTGGCATCATTACTTTTATGCTTCCTTATAAACTTTACGATGCTGAAAGGCAGCAATATGCATATCTCTAGGATAATAGTTACCATAGAGATTCAAAATTTAGTAACTATTCAGTTATCTATGTTTTTGATCTATTTTTAATTCTTTTGGAAATTTCCTATCAAAGTACAATTTGTCCAACTTGTTAAGCATTAATATAAAATTGACTCTACTTGGAATGGTGATTGGTATGATGGTGATGATCCCAGTCCTATTCACAATGTCATTATGCCCTTTCTAAGTTTTAATAAAATACATGGAATATTGGTGAATGCATTTTATATTTTTTGTATAGATAATGTTGCAATGTACAATGATGATGCGAATTGCTTCCTTGTGTAACTGATGACATATAAATATAACTAACTTGAAAACATGGGAATGCTTTCTTCAGCATTACCTTCCTTTCTCCATCATAACCCTTATAATCTTTATTACAGAAATGGTCACTGCATATTCTTGCATTTTTTGATGGAAGCCATTTGAAATCATTTATTTCCTGTCTGATGCACTTAATCCAATCGTTTTGCATTTTTACATTTTGAGGAAATCTGAAATTTTATAAACTGTTACAGAAACTTGTGCATTTCTTAAGTATTGTTTTTAATAATAAAATGGTAATCCATGATAGCATTATAAATTATAATAGTCTATAAAATAAAATATATGTAATTGTAAAACAAAATAGTTCTATTCAACGAGTGTAGGGATATTGTTACATTTATTTTAGTGTGAAGTTAATTGAAAATAACCTGGAAAAGAGC
>NW_008704589.1:2093838-2095473 GCF_000326865.2 Helobdella robusta | reverse complement strand
GGTTATATAGAAGTTATATAGAGTTATATAGAGTTATATAGACGTTATATAGAGTTATATAGAGTTATATAGAGTTATATAGAGTTATATAGAGTTATATAGAGTTATATAGAGTTATATAGAGTTATATAGAGTTATATAGAGTTATATAGAGTTATATAGAGTTATATAGAGTTATATAGAGTTATATAGAGTTATATAGAGTTATATAGAGTTATATAGAGTTATATAGAGTTATATAGAGTTATATAGAGTTATATAGAGTTATATAGAGTTATATAGAGTTATATAGAGTTATATAGAGTTATATAGAGTTATATAGAGTTATATAGAGTTATATAGAGTTATATAGAGTTATATAGAGTTATATAGAGTTATATAGAGTTATATAGAGTTATATAGAGTTATATAGAGTTATATAGAGTTATATAGAGTTATATAGAGTTATATAGAGTTATATAGAGCATTAATCCTATATAGATACCGTTCTTTGCGGTTCTTTTCTTTGCCGACCGGTCGGCTTCTTTGCGTTTCTCTATTTTCATTTAAATTAATTAAATAAATAAGATTTGTCCATTCATCTAGGTTCATTCAGGTTCATTCATTCAGGTTATAGCTTCCAGAGGAGTTCGTCGTGGAGGATCAGAATGGTTGTGATGTCACCCTACGTTCAACCTTAACCCCAACTTCCGACTTTACGGTTTTTGAACGGTTTCTTTTTTTGCCAGTTTGCTGGCTTTTCCGGCTGGTGGATTTCACCTCGGCTCGTTTCTCTATTTTCATTTAAATTAATTAATTAAATAGGATTTTTTCATTTCATTCAGGTTGAAGCTTCCAGAGGAGTTCATCATGGAAGATGTCAGGCTACGTTCGTTCATTCAGTGGCAAAGAATACCTGCCTGACTGGGATACGTTTTCTTCTTTTTTTCTGTAATTTAATATTAAGTAGGAATGCTCACACGCACACACACGCATACACAATTACATTAAGTAGCTATATAGGTAGGTTAGATAGGCCTAATTTTAGTTGTAGGTAGGATAGATAGGGAGCATCCAACACTAATGTAGTTGAATAGGTAGGCAGCGTAAGTTTATCTCTTCTATTTTATCTTTCACCCACATTACACGCACCAGCGTATTACACACACACACAGAAATACATACATAAACACATATGTTAGTATTTGAGCGTAATTTTATTTTCATTACACATTCTAATTTATTATTACTAAGGTTGAGAGTAATTTAATTTCATAGGTAGTTAAGAGCAATAATGTAATTCTAGGAAAAATCTTGTAATGTAAATTAAAACGCTGTAAGTGTATCGATAGGTAGGTTAATTGTTAAGTTTTACATTCTCATTATTAAGTTGGAGCCCAAGGCATTACGTAGGTGGTGGGGTGGGTGCCGAAAGGCCAATGAATTGGGCTCTTGAGTTTTGTAATTTTAGGTAAGCTAGGACCGTAATGTAATGAATAGGTAGGTTAAGGCTACGTTGTAACACATACTCATTAATAGATTTAGGGTTTAAGTTTTATATTATTATTACTAAGTTGGAGCCCAAGGCATTACGTAGGTGGTGGGGTGGGTGCCGAAAGGCCAATGAATTGNGCTCTTGAGTTTTGTAATTTTAGG
>NW_008704589.1:1970521-2093289 GCF_000326865.2 Helobdella robusta | reverse complement strand
TATTATTTTCAAATATTATTTATTTGCCATTATTTCCATTTTATAATTTTTTGCTTCTAAGATTCTAACATTCATTTACATCTAAGCTAATAAAAATAACTTGTCTACAGACTGATGAGAGGTGGGCAGTGGTGGGCGTCAGCACGTTTCAGATGGTGGTCTCATGATGATCGTTCCGATAACAACTCGAAGAAAACAATAACGACGATTTTTGAAGTATGGTTTAGTTTTGTTGTTTTTATTTTTTTCATTCATTCATTTTGTCACACAATCTTTCATTCATCCATTAATTGACTCATTCATTGAATCATAGATTGGTTAATTAATTCATTCAATCACTCAATCATTCGCTCAATCATTTATTCGTTTGTTCTTTCGTTTTAACATTCATTTACTACTAAGCCAATAAAAAAATTTGTCTACAGAATGATCAGAGGTGGGTTGTGGTGGGAGTCAGCACGTTTCATGATGGTAATCTCATGGTAAGATAAGTTGCTTCTTACTTTTTTTCAATGGCTTGTTTTCTATTTAAAAAAATTAACTTTTTCTTTCAATTTTGTTTTTCAGTATCCGGTAAAATTCATTTCCTCGGTGCTTGTCAGATGATGGTCGGTGCAATGGAGGTTCGTCCGTAGTGGGTGAAGAAGTTTTTGGAGGGTACGCGCACGCACATTTACATACACGCACACGCATAAATACAACACACACATACACAACATCCATTCATTCGGTGTCGTTGTTGTTATGTTTCTCTTCAACTTTCTATTTTCTTTACCGGACTTAATTTAATTCATAGGTAAGTTAGGGATTGAGATGAGTTGAACAACTGTAGGTAGGCTAGGGCTTAACATTAGTTAAAAAGTTTCAAGTAAAATATTAACATTAACATAAATTAAAAGCTTCAAGTAAAATTAAAACGTTAAAACATGTAAAATAAATGAGTTGAGTTATCATTACAGGTAAGCTAGGGCCCTAAGAGTAATTTAATTGTAGGTAGGTGACTGACTACTATTCTTGCGACTTTTTAATATTTTTTTTTGTGGTGTGTTTGTTTTCGCTTCTTAGCACCACACAACACCAACAAAACAAACTACAATTTTTTTTGTCGTCGCCTTAAATTTTACCATTTTTGAACAATCTTTTTAATAATGTCTATTTATTTATTTGTAAAATGTTGAATGGTTTCTAGTTTCTTATTTTCGTTATATAACTTTTGGATATTTCCTGATTTACTTTGTATATATGCATGTATGAATAATTTCTGTTTGGTATGTTGATTTAGTCATTATGATATGCTGTGAACTGTCCTTACTAAATATTCATGATTCGTGATAATTATTTTTTATCGATCGATATTTTGTTATATTTGTTTGTTTAAAATCTGAACTTTTTAAAAAATTGACGTTTAACATATTTTAATTTCGTCACTTTTCATCTTTTGATGATGTCAAATAAAAGCAACTGTTGTGTTTTTCTTTTCTTACTAAAATCTCGAATACGAACATGTATACATAAAGAGACACAGACACACATACATACAAACATACACTTACATACACGCATACATACATACTGCCATCATATATACGCAGTACAATAAACATTCATGTCATTTCTGTCAATGTATTTTAAGTATGTTATACTGTTAATCTTGTTAACTATGATGACGATCATCATCATCACAACCATCATCAACGAACAACAATAACAACAATATAATAATAATTACAACAACAACAACAACGAAATAAAAATAGTTGTTCTCATTATGCATTTCAAAAGCTTGCATTCTTCTTTTAATACAAGAATATATATACATGTAAAAATTTAAAAAATAAGCGGTTTTTTGAAGAATTTTAATTTTTAAATGTTAATGACTTTAAAATTGAAAAACATGAATGAAAAACGTTTAACGAAGAAAAGAATAATTAATAATTTTTAATGTTATAGTTCAATTTCTAAAACTAAATAGATCTATCCGCCGATTATGAAGTAAAAATCATGGAATTATATAACTGGAAGCGCCCTACCAGCGTTTTAACATTGAAAATTTTTTTCAACGGCAAGTTACCTCTGGAAGCAAGTTTCTAAAAATTAATAATTTGTTTTAAAAGTGAAACTATCTTTTCAACAGATACGTTTAAAATTTTGTTACACATTTTGTAATGTATCATATTTTTATAACTTTTTAGAGGTTTTGTGGTTTTTCTAGTAAAAATTGGTTTAAAATTTTTATTTTTAACTTTTATTATAAGCTTTTATTATTTAGTTTAACTTTTAGTTGTACCGTGGGAGAAACTTATGAGTCTCTTTAAACTGTTGACCATAAATAAATATTGCTGGAAAAACCACTTTGCCGTCTCCGAGATTACGGACTATTCCACCTGTTGGACACAAGCTATATTTTGACAATTATTTTACAAGCATTGATTTGCTTGTATATTTAGAACACCAAGCAATTCAACTGGTGTTCTAACATAGGAACTGTGAGAGTGAACAGGTTGCCGGGTCTCTCAGCCAAAACAGATAACGATATGAAGAAGGCTGGTCGTGGATCAATGGCCCAGTACACAACTGTTGTAGATGGTGTCACCATTACATTTGTGCAGTGGTATGACAACAAAGTGGTCAATCTTCTTTCGACTTACCTGGGTACTGAGCCCAGAATAACGGTGAAGAGATGGTTTTCAGCAGAGAAAATTAGAAAGGAGATTGACTGCCTACAGATAATTTCCACTTACAATCAACATATGGGTGGTGTTTATTTGCTTGAAAGTCTCATGGGACTTTGCAGAATCACCATAAGATCCAAAAAATAGTATCACAGATTGTTTTGGCATTGTCTTGACATGGCCGTTGTGAATGCATGGCTACTATATAGGCGAGCTCGTTTGCAGCAAAACAATGTTTCAGGAATGATCAGATTGGCGGAATTTAAGGCTGATATTGCAGAAGGTAAGTAAAACGACTAATATCAATTTAAATATTTTTGTAGTTCAAACATGCAATCATAAAAAAGTGTTTCAATCTCTGATCTTATTGCAGGTTTGTGCAAAGCTAGGAAAGGACCAAATAGGAAGAGAACTCCGGGTCGACCGAGCATTGAGTCCCAACTTCAGTTTGCCACAAAGAAGGCACGACATCGACAGTCTGTGCCAGTTGCTGATGTTCGTACAGATGACACCATCCACTGGCCATTTTGGACCGTTGAAAGATTGCGTTGCCGTTTACCTGGTTGTAATGGTCAATCACGAGTGTCTTGTGAAAAGTACAAAATAAGTTTGTGCTTTACAAAGGACAAAAACTGTTTCAGGTGTTTTCACACAGAATAACAATGATTTACTCGTCTAACTTATATATATCTAGACAAATTTATGCAAAATAAATAATAATTTTGTAAATCTTTTATACCAATAAAAATGCATTCAATTGGTTGTGTTGTGCATGAAGATGCCAATTGGCACTCCATACATTTTGGTCGTTTATTCTTTAATGAAAAATTTTTTTTAAAAAACAATTTTTCCATAATGGGAAATCTAATACCAATACAAAAATATTTTTTTAGTTTTAATTGAAACACATTTTTTTAATTCATGCAGTAGAGGGTTAAACAATTCGCAAAAAATCGAGAAGCAATCTTATTTCAGTACAATGAAAGATGCGACGTAATATATCCACACAAACATACACACACATACACAACATATAAGCACCGTGTATATGTATATTTATATATGCAATAAATGTAAAAATTCAGAAAACTTTAGATAAAAAAAAACTCAAAAGAAAATGAACAGCAATAAAATATTTAAATGTCTATGGTTGCATGGGCGATAAAATGATAATAAATATCGGCTTGGCCCATTTTAAATTCAAATCCAAGCGAGGAAAAGGTGTTGAAAGGATGGAGTGAAAGAATAAAGGAAAGAGATGAAGACAATTGTTAAAAGACTTTTTAACACATTTGCACTCTTCACAATTGTACACGAAAGCATAGAAAATAAATCACGCAAGAACACACGCGGACACACGCACACACGTTTTACGAGTTTCAATAAGTTGTTGTTAAATTCGTTCATTTTTTGCCGCTTTTTCTCACCTGCAGACTAAAGTACGTTACGTTTGGCTTTATATATTTATTTATTCATTATATTTTTGGTGTAGTATAACTTTTTTATCAACAATTCTATTGATTGGATAGGAATCTTTGTTTAATGATAGTTCATCACACGCAAACTCGCAGCATGAAATATCATTTAAAAAAAAACAGTTGCACAAAATCATTCGAAATGATTTTAAAAATTTTTAAACACGTCACGGTGATTTAACGGTTTAAAAAAACACAAAAAAAAGCAAAAATGAAGTCGCTTTAAAAAATCATAAATAAAAACTTAACAATTGAAAGCGAGTAGTAATAAATAACTTAGCCCAACTCTCATCTGCACATTTAGACACGGAACGTGGGAAGATAGATAAATGCGTTTGTTCGACCTTACAGTAGCTATAGCCGCTTCATCGCCATTCAACACACCATGCGATGAAACTATTACACAATTGTTCAAATCATTTTACGACGGCAACAATTTTGATTAAATTGTACAGCAATTAATATATGTAGCCATCTGTAGTTACGCATGTACGTACACGCGAATAAAGGTAGGTACGTATGGATTTCCTTGTATGAGCGTGTATAGTAGTAGTACGTACAAAGATATATATGTAGAAGTGTGTGGATGATTCAATTTGCCTGCAGTCGTACCAGGAAACATTTCAATTGTGTATTTTACTGCTTTCATTAGCGCTGCATCCATTCTCGTCGTCGTCATCATCTTCACCATCATTGCTGGCAACTTCGTTATTATCACCAATTTGATATTATCACGAGATGAGGACGACGATTTAATCATTTTTTCATCATCATCATTTCATCCTCATTCTCATCATCATCATCATCATAATCATATTGGTATGCCTAGACATATTATCAAACTATATTTTCTTAAAGTTTTAATCTTAAACATCTACATCATCATCATCGTCGTCGTCGTCGTCACCATCATCATTATTTAAACCGATTGTGTATGTGACGTAATGTAGACAGAGCAGTAATCATTGGTGGTCAACATCCATGAATACAATCATTCCACATTTCGTGATCTTTCAATACACACTTCAGCCTTATCATCGTCGTCATCGTCATCTTCATCACCTTCATCATCATCGCCATCTTCGTCATCGTCGTAATCATACTCTTCATAATTACAAATACCGCCACTATCATCATCATCATCATTCTCGTCATTATCATCATCAACATCATGACTGGAGATGCAACAGAAACTGTATAAACAACAATAAACATAAAAAATAACATTAACAAGCAGTAGCAGCATTGAAAACACCACCAGAATAAAAAGGATGAAATGAGTAAAAGTGAACGAACTAAACACGCAACCGGCTTAGTGGAAATTGTTGATGTAACTTTCCAATAAAAATCTGGCATCAACAGTTTATCTTCTTTAACTCCGACTTTTTTTGTCATCACTTTTATTTCTATTTATCTCTCTCTCTCTCTCTCTCTCTCTCTCTCTCTCTTTCTCTTTCTCTCTCCTTTTCGCTCTTTCTTTTTCTCAATTTATTTTATAACGTTTGAAAAGTGTGTATACAAGATGACAAACATTACCGTCAAGCAATTTAAGCGCATTACGCATAACTAAACGTATTTAATCATTATAACATGTGTACATAAATCAAATGATAAAAATTGAATGCATTTAAAAATTAAGTGCATGTGTGTGTGTGTGTGTGTGTGTTTGTGTGTGTGTGTGTGTGTGTGTGTGTGTGTAAGAAATAAAAAGAGAGAATGTGTATGAGAGTGGTGTGTGTGTTTGTGTGTGGTGTGTGTGAGAAATAAAAAGAGAGAATGTGTATGGGAGGGGTGTGTGTGTGTGTTGTGTGTGTACATATATCAAATGATAAAGATTAACTGTCGCACCAATTGCGTGCTTATTTATAATGAAAGTTTGTTGGCGACGTTGATGATGTCGCTACTGATGTTGCTGCTGCTGTGTCGAAAATGATGACGTTGATGATGATGACGTGATTGCCGTGGTGATGATGATGACGATCTTGGTGATCTTTATGACGAACTTGGTGATCATTATGACATCAATAATGACGACAATTGTAGAGCCGATTTTAAGCCTTGTTGGATACTTGACCACGAATTTGACGATGACGACGAAGAAGAGAATGACTCTAATTTGTTGGCTCTGACTTTGTATTTCATTTAAACTGATTATAAGAGAGTGATAATGGTCATAATGGTGAGCAGATTGCGTTGGTGTTTAAGGTGGTTAGATAATATGAATGCCAGTATAAATTACATATCAAGTGATGTTAACGATGAGTGAGATTGCAACGTTATTCATCACAATTTGTCAGAATTTTTTTTCTGCGTTTTGAAACGATGATGATCGAAGAGAATAAATTGAGCGCGATAAGAAGAAGAATAAGGATGACGTCACTGATAAATATGACGGAATAAGTGGCTGCGATGTTTTCCGCCAACCGTTCACCTAGATTACATCTGATGGATCGCAAGATCTAATATTATGTTATTTATAAATGACCTAAAAATTCACATGACGTTTATTTTGTTGTAGGTATTTAGTGCTGTTTATATTCGTTTTTAAAAGAGCTGAAAAACAATCTTTTTTTTTCGAAAATGAATCGATAAATTCCATTTAAAAAAAAAACGTAAAAAAACGTCAACACAGCTAATTTTATTAAAATTCAAGTTAGCATTACATTGAAAACGATATTACAGCGCTTAATTTTAATCAATTATGTTTGAAAAATTAACTTGGAACAACGCAAAATGTCAGCAATATCCCCATAAACCTGATTCCGACCGCAGTATTGAGCTAATTTTTGAAGCGTGCGTGATCACAAAAATTCGTAAATGTTTTCCCGCCACTATCAAGTTGCTGTCGAAAAAGCCCGCCAAAATGCGGCAGTTAACTAGCCATGAATAATAATTTTAGATGGATTGAGTCATCGCGATTGTTATGTCTATGTTGATTTAGTTATTTGATTGGTTCCTGAAATTACAAGCCTTCTACTGTCATTGGTTGGATGGATGATGAGGGTAGAAGTGTTTGATTGGTTGGTTTTGTTGGTTGATTAAATTTTATCAGTGCTTAAAAAGTTGATAAGTTGACATTTAAAAAATTAAAACATCTGCTGGAATTATTGACTAAAATTTTTGTTGAATATCTATTTTTTAGATGATTTTTCCAGAAATTATTTAATTGATTGATAAATGAAATTTATGAATTGATTTATGAATTTTAGAAAAAAGTTCCTGACTGTTTGTTCAAATAATGATTGATCAGCGAACAAAATTTGTGAATAAAAAAATAAAAATTTTTCACATTCTAAGCAACAAAACATTTTTCCATCAAAAAACTTTTTACACCTTTAATGCATTTGCCAGAACGTTAATAAATAGCATTCAGCCGACGACTCGTTTTGGTAAATATTGATCCCTCATTGTTATATTGTAGGATAGTTCGGCTTATTGCATTCTATGTGACGACACGTACCAAATGATTTCTGGCCAAAAAAATAACAAATATATTTTTTCAGTTTCTGCTAGCTATGATTATGAGATACAGTTTTTTTATATTGATGATACCGCTAGGAGTGTAGATGATATCGATATATAATGATATGTAATGAAGAAGAAAAATATTGCCGATATAAAGTGAGTAAAGATGATGATGTCAAAATATTGGTAGTGATGAAGTTGTTTTGTAAAGTGACAACATTACTATAGCTTATTATAATGATGGTGATGAAAATATTGATGATGATGCTATTGCTTATGATGATTGTGATGATGATGATGGTGATGATGATGATGAAGATGCTAATGTTGTAACCTGTGATGGCGATGATGATGATGGGAATGATGATGGTAAACGCTATGATGGCATGTTGTTAATGTTGTTCACAAGACTTTATAAATGCTGAGATTTTTAATGAAGCTTAAGTGATGAAGATTTAGTGGCAAAAATTTTAATTTTGTATATGTTTCATAAAATATTTTAAAATAATTGTTTTTTCGTTTTATTTTAAAATAAGCTTACATACGTTTTTAAACTTTTAATTTGATATGTTTATTTGAAATAATTATTTCCAAATTTAAAATTGAAATCTGATAATCATGGTAACAATTTTTTCAAGGCCAAACACACTTTCCGATCTAAAAACTAACAAAGTAATGTATTGATAGATTGAAAAATGTTATCTGAAGGGAAAATAAATAATGAAAAGATCTTGCGTTCAGTGTGTTCACTCAAGGGCAAAATGGATCATATGGGTATTATCTTAATTATTTCTCACAAGCACTGAAGTGTGCAGGATTTTTTAAAAAGTTTCGATGCTATGTTTCATATTAGTTAAAATTTCTATCAATAATAAATAAATGTTTCATAAATTTAACACACACACATACACACACACACGCACACACACATACACACAAACTCACACACACACACACACATATATATAAAGTTTTAATGATTATCTTTGTGGTATTTTTTCCTCTTGTTTCGCCAAAAATCAGATTCCTCTTGGCATGCATCTTAATTTCTCAGAAATAATTCTTACTCGTTTTTTCAATTCATCTAAAAGAATAAATAATAATATTATCAAACTTATGACGCCACACTGGTTATTAATGAGGATGATGACTGCAACCATGACGTCATCAAAAGTTATGAAAACAAACAACAACAACAAAAAACGACAAATTCGTTTGCTACATCAATAGTGTTGCAACAACACTACAATGAAACTTGAATAAACAAAATACAAGAAAACATTTCGGCAAAAACTTTTAAACTCTTCCGAACCGGAAGCCTAGCTGTTTAAAAAGCATTCAACGACGAATTGAAATTAATTAAATAGGTAATCTCTTTTTCTGTTTCAAAACATTTTTTTCTCTCTCTCTATCTCATTCATTATTTTATTAATTTTTAACATTTTTCTTCTTTTTATCATTTTTTCGTTTTCTTTCCATGTTATTTTCGTTTTGAATTCAATTTGTATTTATTATTGTTATTCGTAATTTTAGTTCTATTCTTCTTCTACTTTCCTTCTGATGTCATTTTTCTTCTAGTCAAAATTTCACTATTTTGCACTCTATGGGCTAAACAATCCCATAGAAAACATTATTGGTAATAATAATAATAATAATAATAATAATAATAATGTAATATTTATAAATTTTAATTAATGCGAAATCCGCGCCTCGATTATCTGCAACAGAATAAATTTCGCAGTTGGACGTAAATTAAAACGGACGCCCATAAAACATCGCAGTCATTGAAATTTTTTGTCGCCGGCGCCGTTGCCGCTAATGTGGTTGCTGTGGCTACTACAATGACCACCACACGCACGCATAAACAAGCTTGCATAAACGCACTCGGTGGAATAGCGCGTACATGGTTTGAATGGCGAAATATATGGGCGCATGCATATTCCCAACTTTTTTACCTTTTTTTTACTTTTTTTCTGGTTTTTCTGCTGTTTGTGTGTTTGTTTCAAGTGTGTTTTTTATTCTCTCATATCTGTTAGTGTGTATGTTTCAGTAATTCTGTGCGGCGTACGTTTTGTGTGGTCGCTTCAATGTTTATTACCGACAGAACTTAATAACGGATCATAAATTTGATGAAAATAAGAAAGGTTTTTATGCAATTTCAAAAAAAAAGTAGTAAAAAGAATTAAATATTTAATTTTTTGACATGATTCATGAAATAAGTTTCTCACTAAACTTTTCGTTCAATATTTATTGTCGGTATTGCTCATGTATTTCGAAGAAGTTATATTTATTCCCGGCATTAGAAGCAACTAAGCGCATCGGTTGCAGCTTAACGAAACAAAAACAAGAAGAGAAGAAGAAGAGGGAGCATTGATAAAAATGATGTAAGGAAGCAGACGCGAACAAGCCTGCATGCATGCATTTGCATATCTAAACATAACTGTCAACTTACATTCACATTATTATTTGCAACGAATATAAAGTAACACATACAACGAGCAATACACCTCAACGCAAATTTATGAGTAGCTAGCTAGCTAGCTACTCACAGACAGACAAGCCAACCTTTCAAAGTACACTAACACGGGTGTCTGTTCGACTATAAAAAAAAGCCCTAACCAATAATCTAATAAGGACGACGAAAGTTTAAAAACAATCAATGACAATTGTCAAAAACAAGCAAAACAACAAATACGTATACTGACACCACACACAACAACAAAAACAGACTCGCGCATGCATTCCACTCGCATGATCTGCAGCCTTTATAAGCAGTCTTCTCGGACGCTTATATTATTTACGTGGTATAAACAATGTCGTTTGTTAAGGCATCGATACTATATTTTGCCTGTTTGTTTATACACGCGAACCAAACTTGCCTTGTAAGTATATGTGAATTATGTTTATTTAACATAAATATATAGATAAAAAACGTTTGTGTCAATACTTCAACAGCTGCTGAAGTTGATGTTGCGTCAGGTTTTGATGTGAAAAATGGATGATTGCTATTGAGCTGACATCGTATGTTGTGAATAGTATGTATCAGCTTTTGTCTCATTGCCATCATAGATTATAGATGATTTGATGCAGATGGTTGAGTTTTGTGTTTTTGTACACGTATCAATTATCGTCTAATGAACTTTTAATGTTGAACCTATAGTCTGATTATGATATTTCTTTAGTTGTCAGCTGTCCAACACATTTTAACTGACTTGAACTGCATTGTAAGACGTCAAATTTTTTTAATATGATCATATGCAAGCTATTTTAGAGGAGCTATTTTTATTTCTTAAGTTCTAAAACATGAATCACATTTTCAATATTAAATACGGTTAAAAATTTTATTTTTATAAAATTTTAACTCTCCAATCAATGGATCTCTTACATGTACGAATTAAATAGTTGGGTGTTTCCAAAAGTGTATGTGTGTGTATGTGTGTGTGTGTGTGTGTGTGTGTGTGTGTGTGTGTGTGTGTGTATGCATTGAAATATTTATGCATATTCCCAAGCATGTATATCACGTCTATATTAATTATACATGCTAATGTATGTTTATAGGATTGTAGAAGATATCTATGGCTAATAAATTGAAGCCGGGTCGACCATACAAGCCTTACTCATCCATATTAAATAATTTATCCTTCTAGGTACTCTTGTGTATCTGCCGGTATCTTCATGTGTTGGTATTTGTATCACTGTTAGTGTGTGTGTGTGTGTTTAAATCTGAGTATTGGTTTTTGTTGCGTGTATTTTAGATTATAAAATTCAACAATAGTATGTATGTATATTAATACAGACAGAAACTACATACAAAACCCACATACACACATACACACACATGTACATACACACGTACACGTACGCACACACAGTTTCGTTACGATATCCATAACGAAACGAGACTCAATCATTCACATTCAGCAAAACCTCTACTTGCATTCAGCGCTCATCACACTGATCCATCAATGAACCTTCCATACTCCAGTGCCAACAGGCTTTCAATGAGACGCATGGTTATAATAATCACTCTCTTATTGTTTTCATTCAACCCTCTCGTAACAACACGCACACACACACACACACACACACACACACACACACACACACACACACACACACACATACAAACAAACGCACACACACAAACGCACTCAAATCTCAAAATGTTGATAGAATTATCCACTCATTTACGTCATCCAGATTTAACAAAACAAACATACATAAATGAGTGTGCCCATGGAAATCAAACTTTCACAGGGGACACTCAAAAACGCAAAAATTATTCTTCCCCATCGTTATTTTTATCTCGCAGAAATAACTTCCACGCTAACAATAGAAACGACGAGATATTGATATTAATTTTCGGTAGTAGAAGCAGTAAGAAAGTCTGCCAAAGCATGGCCACCATCGCTCAGTTGTTTAACAGGTAAATTCGATGTGATTGAATAATTGGCAGACTGAACTTGATAGGTTTTTGGCCTCTAGGGCTAGCATAAAAAAAGAAGTAATGAATGAGTGGGTGAAGGAATGAGTGGGTGAATGAATGAATGAACAAATGAATGAATGAATGGGTGATTGAATGAATAAATTAATTAATATTTGAAAGAATGAATGAACGAATGGATAAATAAATGTAAATGGGTTAGTGAGTGAATGAATGGTTGAATGAATAAATGAATGATTGTTATGAACAGTGTGAATGAATGAATTAATGGATGAACGCACAAAAAACATTTCTTTTTAAATAAAACCTCCCAGAGAATTTGAAAATTGCCCATATATTTTTTTTGTCATGTAAAACAATAATTGTAATGCGTGAGCAAATGTTTAAAAGTTAGAAAATAATCTTAAATCTCTACACTCGAATGAAATCTTTCAATTAGGCTACAGACAGGGTGTCACCAATCTGAAAACACAAGCTCACGTTTCGCTTCCAACTTTCAATATCTAAAATTCTTCCAATTTAATAATTTCAATAGAACATCCAAGCTAATTTGTAAATTTGTTTATTTTTAATTAATAATCGTTACAGTTTGATTATGTTATTATTAAAATTAAAATCATTAAAACATTTTACAATAGCATCAGGCTTTAAAACTACTGCTACCACTCCTAAAACTGCCTAAGATAAAAACGAACTTATTATTATTATTATTGTATCATCAATATTATTATCATTTATAATCATTTATTATTGTTTTCATTATTTTTGTTCTTTTATTGCAAAGGCAGACTGACAGCTGAGTAGAAAGCTACTCCTTTAGGATGCATGCATGTAGAAATAGATGCCGCCTAATTAACTGACTGGCGAAGCATAAACTTCTACAACATGTTTCTTAATTGTTGGACATATACGAACACGTACATGTATACACGCACATATACACGCAAACACACACGCATACATACACACACACACACACACACAAGCATACACTTTCATATTCACACACAAACGCACGCACAAAAACACAGACCTTCAAAATCACAGTATGCAAACATTCACTAATTTTTATTTACAAACTAATAAATGGGTGAACATGATGAATGTTATATAAATATAAATATTAAAACATGTATTTATGAGAGTCTCTGTATGTGTGTGTGTTTGTGCGTGTGTGCGTGTGTGTGTGTGTTTGTGTGCGTATGACAAATATTTTGTAATCGAAGATGAATGAACTGAAGACTTTGAGTAAACATAAGGGATGTTTTGTATTATAACATTATGATACCATGAATTGAATATGTCTGTGGAAGAGGTTGAGGAAGAAAATAATTAAAGAAAAAAAAATAGAAAATAAAAAAGTGTGTTTTAGACAATGAAAGCAAGATTTAAAATAATTTTTTTTTAAAACGTATAAGCGAAAAATTACACCAAACAACAAAAAAGCACTAGAAAAAAACAACTAAACAATTCAATTAAACCTGTGAATGAATTAACAAATGGAAAAAACGTTAAAAAATCCAAATGAGTGAACGAAGAAATGAATAAACTTCAGTTGAATAGTAGCAGGTGCATTATAGACTTAAAGAAAAAACGTATTAGCTTCAGTGGAAACTAAGAAAAACCATTCAAAGAACGAATTTACTTGGAAAACTTTTTATAGAAAGAAAAAAAAATTTCTCGGTAATGTTTTACTCGAATTTTTTAGTGTAAAATTGCACTAAACAACAAAAAAATCTGAACAGACAGAATGACAAAATTAAAAAAGAAACAAAACAAATTAATCTTTTAATTATTTCGTAGTTTCAAGCCATTGCTGTGGTATTGTTTTTATATCGCTGATAATTATTTTTTTTTCAAACTAACAACATATAAAATGGTACCAAAAACTAATTTTAACTAACATGGCGAACGATCAATTTCCGGTAGAAGTTTAAGAAGATCGGTTTATGATAATTGTTATTATCATATCACCATTTTCATTCTTGACTATCATCATCATCATCTTTATCATCATCATCATCATCTTTATCATCATCATCATCATGGTTATCATCATCAGTTTGACTATGTAATTATCATCATTATTACCATCATCGTCATCATCCTCATAATCCTTTAGCGGTCATCGTCATCATCATTAGCGTCATCATTATTATCATCATTTTAATTATGCGGTCATCATCTGCATTACCATCACCACCATCATCATTTTCTTTTCGCGATCATCATCATTTTCTTTTCGCGGTCGTCATCACCGTCATCATCATCATTATAATCACTTAGCTCGGCGGCTGACTTATGAGAAAGTTTTGCCGCCATATAAATCACCTAACTAATAGCCGCATGACCGTTTGCACCTCAACATGTAATGACCCATTTGTTGCCATAACGACGCTAGCTATGATAATGACGGTGATGACCATGCTGATGGTGAAGATGATGATGAAGAGGATGATGAAAATGATGATGATGATGATGAAGAGGATGAGAAAGATGATGATGAAGAGGATGGAGAAGATGATGATGAAGATGATGAGGTAGGTAGATGATGATGACTAAGATGAAAATGACTAAGATAATGAAGAAGATGAAGATGATGAAAATGATTTTGATGGTGTTAGTGGTGATTATGGCGGTGATGCTGGCATAATGATACTGACTGATGAGGATGATGATGATGGTGATGGTGATGATGATGGTGATGGTGATGATGATGGTGATTACGACGCAAAACGTAACGACGTTGTATTGTTGAAAATATTAATGGTGAATATGATATTAATGGAAGCGATATTAATGCTTCTGTTGTTGTTGATGATGATGATTATGATGATGATGATGATGATGATCACAGTAGTAACGATGGTGCTGCTGATGATGATGTCTATGATGGTTATGACGATGACGATATGCCAGGTGAAAAATATACTTAAAGTATTTCATGAAAGTAAAATAGAACCTAAGAGATGAACAATTGGTAAATGCGATGATAAAAATAATAATGGTAATAATGATAACGAAGCTCTGACGATGATGACGAGATGATGATAGTCAAAAAAACTGTGTTAATGAGTGAGGTAAGTCTGGATGTCACTTGGTGAAGACCATCACTGCAACAAAGCCACTATGCATTATTGTCACTTGATATATTGTTACGAAAACACGGAAAAAATATCATTTATTAAAGTCTTCTAACTACATTATCATCATCGTCATCATTAATATTTCATCCTCATCATCCTTAAGAACTTATAAGTTTATTGATTAGTTTATATAATTTTTATTATGAGAATTTTTTTTAAATTATCTGGGAAAAATTGTGTTTGGCCTGCAATACTTTATATTCATCATCACCATCATCATCATAATTTTCAACAACAATATCATCATTATCATCGTCGTCGTCGTCGTCACCATCCTCACGAACAAAAAACCATTGTTATCCTCATCATCTTTTTCCTTTTCCTCCCCATCATCATCCTCATCTGCACTGCTATCATCATTAATATCACCGCTATTGTTACACGGTCATCGTCTTCGTCATCGTCGTCGTCAAAAATGTAATATACCAAAACGCAAGAATATCATCATCGTCTTAATCGATCGCTGCATAAACAACTCCTGCTATCATTATTCGGACGATGACGATGACGATGATGTTGGTACAAGTGATGCCACCAGCAGTGCAGATGATGATAAGATGGTGATAAAAATGAAGATGTTGGTGGTATTATAATGACGCTAGCAGTGCTGCTGCTGATGATGATAAAGATGACGATGACGACAAAGATGAAAATGGTGATGAAGATGGCGATGAGTAAACGATGAAAACATTTTTTAACAACAATTCATTCAATAGCCGATACGACGTGGTGGTTATTATGACGATAAAGTAAATAATGGTAACAATATGATGATGACATCTAATCTTACTCGTCATTATCACGCCTTTATCATTATGAACATGTTTTAATGCTACTGCCAGATCAATGTTATATTTTCAGAAGTCAAGCAAATCATTATATTTTTCACAATTCCTCCATAAACAATCGTATTATACACATCATACACACACACGCACACACACACACGCACACGCACACGCACATGTTTACACGTATTTCTTAAACTCACGGATATTTCCGACACGTAAGCGCAGATCGATATTAAAAAAACAATTTATTGTTTGCGAAACGACCCAAAATTTAAATATCAATACGCATTTATTCTCTCGCGCAAGACGAATACAAACGCAAACACAAACATCTGCATATTTGCGCATGCACACGTGTTTACACAGACACACACACACACGTTTATGTACGTTCACACACACGCACACATACAGACATGTAGAAACATATTCACACTTACATACACACTTACTCACAATTCATAAGTATTGCGAGTTAATGTGTAATATTGTTGTAAGACTTCTCCAGATGGAACATATTTTTTTTGTACTACATGTATGTTTGCAGTACGTACTTGCACGTGCATGTAAATGGATAACTAACTGTAGATCATCAGAGTAGTTCAACAACCAGCATTACGCATTATCAAAACCAGGATTCTTCAAATTCATTTTTAGTTATGCCAAATTTCTGGCAATATCAATTTTTAAATTATTCCAAAAGTTATAAAATAAACACTAACATGTTGTTTATAGACAAAAACGCACACGACACTCACACACACATAATTACTAGTCGAGTACATACACTCACAGAGAAGTACACATGCAGTCAAATATACACACAAAAACATACTGACAGGCAGACAGACAAAACATACTGACATACACACACACACACAGACAAAACCAAAACATACTGATACACACACAGACAGACAAAGACATACTGACTCACACACACACAGACAGAAAAAAAACATACCGATACACACGCGCACACACTGACAGACAAAGACATACTGAGTCACACACACACAGACACACACACACAGACACACAGACATATTCACACACGCACGCACGCACATTTTCACGCACGTACGCTGATTGGATCGTTAGCGAGATGTCGTTAGTTTTTTTTTATCCCATAATGAGTTGGCATTTGGTGGCAACAACAATATTGTTGGCCGATTGTGGATCGGTGCTTTTTTGTATCTCATGTGAGATGATGATGGTGAGGAGGAGGAGGAGGATGATGGTGATGATGATGGTGATGATGATGAGGGTTAAGGATGATGATCGTGTGGTGATGCTGATGGTAATAATGATGATCATGGAAACAATGAAAAGGTAAAATAATAAAATGGCTATGTCCTTAAGTTTCTTAATACTGTTTTTAAGCGTCGATTATTGCAATTTCTGTGCTTGTCAGGTTTTGAATCTTTTGCTAACGTACCACAGTTGAACGCAAAATATTAGTAGATTATATTTTGAAAACTGATGGCGAAGCTGTCAACATCCAGGCTGTCCTCAAGACACTTCAGTTCCATATGGAAAAATACATAGGCTTCAGCCCAATGCGATGACGATTTGGACAGTTTTATTCCAGGAAATGGTTTTGGAGTAGTTGTTGGAGTTGACGTGTGTTGGAATGTTGTTGGATTGTTGTCCTCGCTGTTGTTTGGTTCCACCTCGGACTTCCTGGACTTGAGAGATTTGTAAACTTTACATACTCTTTGATGCATTGACAGTCCTTTCCGATCTTTGCAAGGTTTGCCGCAACAAAAAGTCAGCCGGTTATTTGGATTATCAAGTAAAATATTATTATTATTTGTTTTTAAATTTGGAGAAATGTTTAACGTTATTGTTCGGTGAACTATTTTTGTTAGAGTTAAAAGGAACAGAGCTAGCTGTACAACACCTCTCCAGAAGTGACTATTTAGAAACTTTAACCCAAAAACTGCAATGCGAGCACATTGTTGCGTTTACAGAGATTAAAATTAAACCAATAAAACCATTAAACTTAAAATATTTGATAAAACCTAATTTTAAAAACACAGTCATTTTCCCCTATAAATTATCCTACAATTTGATGTAGAATTCAAATATATATAAAACATCAATAAAACTCATATTGCTAAAATAAACAGTCAGTTATGCAAAGTGACTCTCTTGTTCAAAAACCATGCAATAATACTAATAATAATAATAATTTAAATAATAATTTAAATAATAATAATAATAATAATAATTTAAATAATACGAATAGACATTTATTAAAAATATTATTATAAAAAAAATTGATAACAGTTTCAAAAAACTGCGGTTAGGCACTTTTTGCTACAAGTTTTTTTTGTGGCCAATTTTCTCAATGCAAATTTGGGCGATTTTTACTGCCTTACGAATCATATAGGTCAGTAGGTTTTGCTTTTATTATTTTTATATAATTTATTGTTATTATTATTTTTATTATTATAGTTTATTATTATTGTTATTATCATTAAAACTATTACTGTATTATTTCGTTATCATAATTTTTATTAACGTTGAAAATTTTGGAAAAATATTTACCAAAACTTGACAGAATATAATCGGTGATATTTTAGGATTTAATTTCATCTAATTTTTTTTCAAATAAGATCTCAACCACTTGTGTTATTATTATGATAACAATAATAAGAATAGTAGAAATAATACAATAGTAACAATAATTATGTTAATGTAATTGTTGTTATTATTACTATGAGGGAGAGTTTATAGTAGCACATCAGCTAAATCAAAGGTAACAGATGTAACGTTTGGATTGGATCAAATATTTATGGTTGCAGTAAAATACAAGGTATACATCAACAGCTTAACACAATAACAATAACTTTAACAACAACAAAACAACAACAATAGCATTAACTATAACAACAACAACAAAAATATCAACACAAACAAAAAACATTAACATAATGACATCAATATTAACAGGAAAATCAAAACATCAACAAAACTAATAACGACGTCAAAGCTTTGTAATTTCACAATAAAATTATAAGCAGGCAACAAACCAACAACAACAACAACAACAACAAAATATCGAAATGGAAAAATATCTCAATTTTTATTCAAGAAAAAAATCATATATTTTCTAGAAAATTTATTTGAAAAAATGCTTGTGACGTTAGTGTAGAAAAATGTGAATTGGGAAAAACAATATAATTATTTTTTTTTTCTTCCTCAAACTAACGAACAAAACATTCCAACGCAATGTCTCGATTCATCACTTGACAACAACAACATCGGGGATCAACAACAACAACAACAATAACAATAACACAATAAAAACAACACAAATAACAACATTTTAAACCCATAACGTCAAGTTCAGCAATAACATATGCCAGAAAAGAAAACATTCCCGAAATTACATTAACAACAATAACAACAAAGACGACAAAGTGAACTCAATAGATTATGACGTTACAAAATCAAAAAAATATTTTATCAAAATTTTAAAAACAGCAACATCATTGATGACATCACATAAAAAAGCAAAAAAAAAACAATGCTGTGAATACGATTCAAAAACAACAACAACAGCAACTACAACAACAAACTGAAAATATGACGCACACCTAAATACAGCCTTACAACAACATCAACAACATCAACAACATTACAGCAACGCTAATAACATTAAAAAAAACATTACAACAAGATTACAGTAACGTTATTACAACACACCAGTGTTAAACCGTCTTGTTATGCCCTATCTACTTGATCCACACTAAATCTCATCAGATTCTCGTAAACGATGATTGACGCCTTAATTAACTAGCTCCATCATATTGTTTGTTATCATCTTCTTCATCATCGTCTTTATCACTTTATCTATCATATCTCCACCATCTACATCGCTAGATTTGGCCATTTCTTATTATCAACATTTGAGTCATTTTAATATCTCACCTAATTATCATCGGCATCAACATTTTGTTCCTTAATTTCATCATCGTCATCATCTGTTATCATTAATATTGCCGCAAGAACCTTAATAGTCAATATTATTCTTATCATCTGTTATCATTTTTGTCTCCATTTTTGTCACCATCATCTTCCTAGACTTATTTCATCCAACTTTACTTTCATTATCATCTTCACCATGTTTCATTCATCATTCTCACCAGCCACAAACACATCGCACTGAGATTATTCTTGTTAGCGTCATTACATTTTAGTCCATCGCTGGGATATTGTTGGTCTTCCACAAAAGAAGATTAATTGTTTTTCAATTAGCTTTTTTCTATGGCTCATTATTTTAAAATTTTCAATTGCTCCATAATTCTTTCTTAATCTTATCTATCAATATGTATGTTGTCTTTGTTTGTTGTTTTGAAAGTGTTGATGGTGTTGTTTGTTGTATGGTGGTGTTTTTGTGTTTTTTTTAATGAGATAATGACTCAAATTAAAAACAAAATCACTTGTTTTGAAATGATTTTAAATTTGAAATACGGAAAAAGGAATAAAATCATGATTTTAAATAATTTCATTTCAAATCGTCCCTAACACTGGCTATTTATAATTGCCGTGAATTATAATTAAAAAGAGAGCTCACCAGCTCATTAGATAGCAGACAAAAATAGCTAGCTGATCGAAGCTAATTCTATAAGAGCTGAACTTAGCTGACTACAGCGTCTAGCAGTCTAATTGAACCGCTCTTATCAGCACGCAATGATTGCACATCAATCAAGCAGAGTTGCGATGTTTATCAGGATAATTGCCTTCCGCACTGATAGTCTCTTGATGCAAAATGCAAATGTCGGAAGATTACATACTTGCGCGTGGTGGAGGCTACTTCTGCTACCACTCATGAAGTTGCGGTTGGGGTAGGAGTTGCTGCTAGTGTTGTTTTTGTGGTTGTTGTCGCTGTTTTCATAGCTGCCACTGCTGTTATTTGGAATGATTATGATGATTGTTGTGTAGATGATTAAATTGATAATAATGTGGGAGACGATGAAGAACATGCATAAGTGGTGTGAACCACAGAATCTTGGATGATAACAATGATGATGCTACTGATAACGATGACAGAACGGTCGAAATAAATGGTAACAAATGATGTTGATGATAAGTTATAAGACGCTGTGAAACTTTCGCGATGGGGAAAGTTTTAAAATTAAATTCTGCTATTTGTTCGCATTACATATTCTGTATTAGCTAAGCAATCGTGCACTTAAATTTTATTTTGAGTCTACATACTTCAATCATGAAATCATATTTCAATCATTATTTATTAATTATTTAATGTTACACAAATATTTTAATAAAAATATCTTTTAGCATCACGGATATACTTAAAACAAATAGTTGCTAAAAAATACTAATTTATGGATATAATCACACCTATTGGCATGATCAGATTGAATCAAGTCGTTTGAAACATGATTTTAGCACTAATTCTAACTTATTTTTCTCAAAAACTAAACCAACACTAAATAATCGGCATCAATCATTCTAAACCATTGACTCTTGCAAAATTTTATAACAATATTCAAACAAGAAAGAAATTAAACTTATGGTCAAAGGTTACTTACGAATGGGGATGCATTATTCAGCTCAACGGAAGAGACGGATGAGTTGATGAATAAGCTGGAAATTATTAATTTATTAGGAAGATTGAACGCGGAAACAGCTTTCAGTTCCTGCTCTGGAAATAGTTACTAAACTGTTTCGACAGTTTTTTAGAGTATGCTAAATCTTGAAGTTATTCTTTTAGCAAAAAAATGATGAAATCGCTAGATATGTTTAAGACAAGACAAACAAACAAACAAACAAACAAACAAACAAACCATAAGACATAAAAAACACGTAAAAACAACACAGGTCGGTAGTAATATACATTAAGGTAAGAACATAAACATGTATGCTTATAAAGATGCTAGGCTTATATATACATAAACCAAAACTAAACAAACATGCACACGTACATACAAAGACACACAACACACAACTGCATATATCAGCATTTATAAACACACAATGACAGCTATATATACTCATACACATAAACCTGCCAAAACTATTATCAGCTTTTATTCATGCATGTATACATACAAATAACTAAACAGACATACAAACACTAACATGAACGCACACACACACACAAGCCATAACACTAAAACATATAGAGATATACACTCTCAAGCACACGTCCACACATACAGACATACAACAACAGATATGAATAAAAAATACATTCGTGCATGTCAAACACACTGTGCATATATAAAAATAAACAAAACCCCACATAGAACTTAAATATTGAAATATAAAAATATACAAACATATAAGCATAATTATTTATACAAAAAATACAGTGATACAAACACCGTAAAATAATCAGCATTTTGTTCACAGTCCAACATTTTTCACATTGCATATTTGAGAGCAAAAGATGGTGCGTGAAAACTTATCTACAGACTCCTGCAAGAAATCTGTGCTGATAATTGAAAAATACTAATAAGTGAATCACTGAAAAAATTAAAACGGTAAAAAAATCGATAGGTGACTGTATGCATATGAAACAAAAAATGGAAAATGTGAGAAAATAACATCAAAAGATTTCATGATAAAATTTATCGAGATATATAAGACTATCTAATTCTAACGTAACATCTGTGAAATAAAACAATTTGGTCGGCAACTCAGCTCAACATGCCAAGCCATCCAGGCAGAACATGAAATTTTCAAATCTCACTCTCTAGAAACAAAAACTAAGTTGGGCCATTGCTAGTTTTTTTTTCACAAATTATAATGATGTAAATTTTATACTTGTTCCTTTAACTTTAAAAAACTTTTCAAACTTTCAAAACATTTTTTCAAAATTGTTTATTTTTCGTATTACAAAAACAATTTTGAATTACTTATCTTTGAAATTTTGTCTTATTCATGTTTTTCATTTTTATTAACACAGAAAAAACTAGACTCGATAATTCGCTTTCAAATTTCAAATTCAGACTCAGACTAAAATAAAATTAAAAAAAAAATGCATCTTGATAAAAATTTATGCGGTCATCACTCAACGATAAATTTTGGCGCGAAAAGCTTCCCGCCATTTTGCGTGCAGATGAATTCATTCGCTCAGCGTATCTCAGCCATCAATCGATTAAATCACGCCTTGGTGCGTTTCGTTTTCGCAATCGTGAATCTAAAATTAAATTTTATTTCTAGCAATGATATAGTTAATACTTTATTAACCTTTTATTGTACAAAAATGCATTCAACAATAATATCCATCCTCAGTGGAATGCTACTGAAATTTTTACATTGAAATATTTAGCAACATTTTTGTGCAGTTGAGTTTGTGACATTGTTAAACTGATGTCAAATTGTTATGTAGATGATAATATTTGGGTTAGGTGGTATAAGTTAATATAGGTTGTATATAGATATGTGTTAAAGTAGGTGTGTAATTATAATGATAGTTAAGTTATAAAAGCAGTTAACGACGAGACAGCAAATTTACAGAATAAAGCAGTTTAATATAAGATAATATAGCGTATAATTAATCAGAGCATATAATACTTTGTATAATAAGGATGAGGTAACATACAACAGGGACTGACTGGTAAGAAGGAGTTAGACAACTAGTTAAACTTTTAAGAGCATGGTCTTCTGGTATATAATAGGCGAGCACATGAGTTAGAGTTAAGAGTTATATGGTTATCTGAGTTATCTCTGAAACACTTTTAAGACTTAACATACTCTAACACATTTGAACACTCTTTAACAAGTTTTACATTATTTATATTAGCGTTATTCTATTTTAAAATTAAAGTTTTGTTATAATATTAAACAATAAAAAGATATTATTAAAAATAATGGGTGAGTCGTTTCTCGTTCGATTTTGATTATTAAACTTTATAACATTTTAAACACAAACTAATACTCAACACACTCAAGCCGTTAATTAAAGCCATCTTTCATTATTTTATGTACATGAACAATTTCGAGTTATTTGACGTTGAGCGAGCGAGTTTACAGAAACAGAAAGAATTTCTCCAACAACAAACAATGTTGTTCGTTCAATCACCGCACTTGCATTGTAAAAATTGTAAATAAATTAATAAATAAATATATCTGATCAGTAGCAATGAAATACACAAATTACGCAAACATAAAAACATTCGAGTACACTTACACGAACACTAACAGCCAGATGTAAAACGATCTCAAAAACGTAAAACACAACTTATAATCTTCATAAAAACTAAGCCAAAGAGGCAAACAAATTGAAAAGTGACCTCACGTACATACCAATGACTGCAGTATATATCCATATTCACTCAAAAAGGGCAGGTAAAAAAGACAGCACGTTGTCGTCTGCTTGCTTTCTACTTTTCCCGCCCTTTTAATTTATCTGCGTCTTCTGTTGCTTCGTCGACTGCCGTGTCGCCGTCGTCGTCGAGTTTTTTATTTCATCCGTGCTGCGACGTGAGTGTCAAATAAATAACAGACCTTAACGTGTGTCGTATGGCGAGTCGTATGTTTGTGGTTTGTGGCGTGTGTGTGTTTGTGTGTGGTTTGAGGCATGTGTGTGTGTTTGTGTGTGTGTATGGTTTGATACATGTGTGTGGTTTGAGGCGTGTGTGTGGTTTGTGGCTAGTGTGTGTGTGTGTGTGTGTGTGTGTGTGTGTGTTGGTTTGTTGTTGTTCATGTGTGTGAATCTGTGTGAAGGATGTTGACGTCTTAGAGTTCAATACATGTTGAATATACATATGGCCTAAGAGGAACTCATCAAAAAGATTGAAAAATTATTTTAGTAATTCAGACAACAATGACAAATTTAACATTAACTTCAACTAAAATGCCCATGACCACAACAACACAACAACAAAAACATTAGCAGTCCTTACAATTTTCCAACGGCAGTTGTGGCAACGTAATCTGCATCAATCAATCACATTCTAGTCAATATAAACGTTCTACACTTTGTGCGGGTATGGCAAATTTTACTCCAACAATTTATTGTTTTTATTTTTAGCTCTATATGTAGAATATATTGTTAGTATTCATACTAATTAGAGCACCTTTTTTTCGATTTGTTAAAATAGAATAAAATGTAAGTATGCCTTATAAAAGATAATAATTTTTAAACTGTTACAGAATAATAAAACGGTATCAACGAAAACTTAACTAATCGAAAACTAAAAAAAAATGTTTTCATTATCACCAGAATCACCATCATCATCTTCGTTATCATCATCTTCATCATAATAATCATAATCACAACATAATCATCACCACCATCTTCTTTTTCATCGTCATCATCATCATCATCATCATTATCATCATCATAATCAGGAACAACGTTATCATCAGTATCATCATCATAATCATTATCGCTATATACTTCTACGCCCCATTTCATGCAGATGATGTTTTATACTCACTGTACATCATACACCCAATTTACAGTAACCGTGCAAAAAGTACGGACCATATCATCTGCTCGTCTTATACAGTATGTATGTTTCGAATTAAGAGTTTAATTTTCATAGTTTTAATAGCAATTTTATGGATTAAAATGATTAAATTTATTTATTAGACTATAATGGTTGAGATTGAGAGGTTTGTTATTAATTTTTTGCCTCTAACGTAATTTAAATAATAACTTTTTTTCAAGTTCTCAATAATACGATTTTGAAAAATTTATTACCTTTAAGTTTATATACTTTATTTTAAAATCTAATTTTAAAATGAGTGAGAATATAAAAGTGTTTTTTCCATTTCAAATATTTCAAGCTGAAAATTTGTATTCTTGTTAACGCAAGAAAAAGCAAAAACTGCAGTGAAATAAACGAAATGGATGAGATATTCTCGAAATAGAACTCAACGTACCTGATGAATGGCTGAAATTTATTGTCAGGAAGTTAAATTATTTTATTTAAATTTATTTTTGTTTCTTTTTTTTGATAAAAAGCCTGATATTACATCAAAATGTTGGTATTTTCATTATTTAAAAAAATTGTTTTACAAATAATGTTTTATTTTTGGAATATTGTAATGTAGGCCTATATAATTTATTCAACACTGTTGTGTCATGCTATGTTAAATATAGACGATAACTTTCAAACATAGACTAACAATACGTTACAGATTTTTTTAATTAGTACGCACCTCATTACAGCAGTGCAGATCAATAAACCAACAATAATTCAAAACAGAAAGGGATGTGAACGCAGGACGCACACACACATGCACACACAATCACACGCACACACACACGCAAACGCATACACACAGCACACCCACACAGATTGATACAAACAAAAACACAATGCACCCACCACACACACACATGTCCAAGTAAGCAAATGATAAATACGCACTTCAGCACATAAACAAATCTTCGCTATAACCGATTGCTTTCCTTAATATCGCCTATTAGATTAGACATAAGTTCCACATATAAATTGCTAACCATCTATCTTGCTTCTTTCAATGAAAAGTGATTCCAAACAAAGAACACTAACATTAACAAATAAACAACAAAAACTCACAGTGAAGAAATTGGAATAAATGGGAAAGCTAAAATTCTGAAAAAAAATTTAAATGAAAAAATTAATTCACCAGCAAATCTTCAACGAACACGCACCGAAATAATTATTTATGAAACACGAGGAGAAAAAAAAAGCATATTCAATACACACGCGCACCAAACCCAAACATGCAAAAACAAATTTCAAGGTTGTAGGGAAATACAAAACAAAATGTCATCAATATAAAAAAAAACATTGTATCAGTCTGCCACATACAATCTTCGCAAGTTTTGAAAGCCTGTAAACAATTGATCAAACTTTTTTTTTCAATGTTTTTAATTTAATGATTAAAACTACGTTTATTTTGTTGTTATTTTTATCGCTTCGCAAATTTTACCGCAAGGGCTTGGCACAGGACTAAAGTACACCGAGAAGAATTTAATTAATTGATATTCTTATGTGTGGATATATTTCACAATTGTGAACAACAATGCGGACAATATATCTTCGCATCTCTTTCTTAATATGTTTCTATGTAATGAAAGTTTGAAACACACACACGCACACGCACACTTAAACACACACACACACACACGCGCGCGCGCGCACACAAACACACACACACATACTCAGTCACACGCACAAACTCGAACAGATGTGTCATGAAAGACATAAACACATACATACATGCCCAAAAGCATTGTGTTTATTATATTAACAAGATTCACCAGAATAAATGCACCTGTGTAACATTTATATCACACATAAACACACACAAACAAACAAACACACCACACAAACACACACACACACCACACACACATACATACATTACAAAATATAGATAACTTATGTTTGCATACATTTATTAAGATCAACATAAAGCATACATGCATGCATACGGAATGCGATAATTTTCTAGGATTCATTTTGTTTATTACGTTATTATAATCATCGTCATATTTATTTTTAACTTTCTCATTAATCTTTGTTATTAATCACCATCGTCATCATATCATCTCTCTCTTTTTCTCTCCCTCTTTCTTTCTCTCTCTCTTTCACTCTCTCACTCTCTCTTATCACCATCATCATTATTGTCAATATTTTATTGTCATCATTCACGTTGTCTCCATCATCATCATCATCATTTTTGTCATCATCATCTTTATTATTTTTATTTTCTTCATTTCCCTCGTCATCATTATGAAAGCATCATCTTCCTCATTGTCGTCGTCTTCATCTTCTTATTCATCCTCATCATCTTCGTCATCTTCATTTTTATCATCTTCACTATCATCTTCATTTTTACCATCATAATCTTTATCATCATCTTCATCCTTATCAACTTAATCTTCATTATTTTTAACATCATCATCTTCCTCGCCATCTTCTTTACCATCATTGTCTTCATTGTCATTATCATCACTATCTTCATCATTTTCACCATCATCAGCTTCACCATCATCTTCATCATCTTCTCCGTCGTCATCGTCTCTATCATCATCTTCATCATCTTCACCATTATTATCTATATCATCATCTTCGCCATCACCAGCATCATCTTCATCCTCATCTTCATCATCATCACTTTTGCCATCATCTTCATCTGTGCCATCATCATCTTCATCATCGTCATCATCATCTTCATCATCGTCATCTTCATCTTCATCATCATCACTTTTGCCATCATCTTCATCTGTGCCATCATCATCTTCATCATCGTCATCTTCATCATTTGTTGGCCGCTCTTGAGTGGCGCTGAGTCGCCTTGCATTTTCATATATGCTATGCATTCGTTCATTCAGTCAGTCAGTCAGGCAGGCAGTCAGTGTTGTGGCAGTTTCTGTGCAGTTGTCGGGAATTTCTTTGTGAAATTCATCATCTTCCGTTCGATTCTTTCTTTTGTATCGTTGCATATAATAAATTTTTTTAATCTAAATTATCAAATTAACCATTTATGAATAATTATTGTTAATTTAGTTATTATTACCAACATATTTAATGATTAATTTGTCATCTACATAACAAAAAGAAATTTAACAACACTAATTGTGAATATAAACAAGTCAAAGCGTAGCGCTTTAAAAAAAATTTTTCCAATGTTAATTTCTCATTAAGCAAAATTATATAGATAAAAAACCATTGGAATAGCACAGGCGCCTCGTGACTTTGAAATAAGCAAGAAAGAAAGAAAAAAAGTTTGTCTACATTTTTTGAAATATCTTCAAGTATTGCTGTGAAATTATAAATCAAAGGTGAAGAATAAATATATGAATAAAACAACCAACATATTATACAACGTATTACATACAATATTAACTGTTTTGTATTACGTATATTGTTATAGCAATGTTAATACAATTATGCGTTGTTTACAACAACGACGTATTCTATACAATATTAACTGTTTTGTATTACGTATATTGTTATAGCAATGTTAATACAATTATGCGTTGTTTACAACAACGACGTATTCTATACAATATTAACTGTTTTGTATTACGTATATTGTTATAGCAATGTTAATACAATTATGTGTTGTATACATTATCATACAAAATATTAACATTTGTATGTTATACTTCTACAAATGTTTATATCAAATGATTTTTTTTATGTGATAAGATGTGATGCAAGTAAAAGGATGGTAGATATTTGCCTTTGTTTTTAGCCGGCTGCATGGATGTTTGTGTGTTTGTGTGTGTGTGTGTGTGTTTATTTATGTGTGTGTGTGCTTGTGTGCGTCTGTAGTAACTATCATCTAATAGCATAATCTTGTTTGTAGTTGAGTGATTTATATTAACTGGCTTATTTGATATTATTATTTGCACTATTGTTGTTGTTGTTGTTGTAGTTGTTGCCATTGTTACTGTCGTTGTGATTATTTTTTTATATTTTTATTGTTATTCGTTTGTTCTTTTTTTAGAATCACTTTTTCAAATATATATATAACGAAATTTCTAGACATCGTTTGAGAATTTATTTGGAAACCAAATCTTAAACTAACATAAACGGCTGTCTTTTTTGGTTTAATTTTAAAGTTATTTAATAAAATTTCAAGCTGTAGTTAGTTATGTTTAATTACTATTAAACTAAAACTTGTTAATAATCAGGAAAACAACGACAAAAAATAACAAAATAATTGGATAACTGACGCTCTAGAAAGCGTTTCTATTTTCGAACCTAATAAATTTGATATTAAACCAAATCATAATTCCAAATTTTTTGTTTGACTTCATAAAAAGTTTTTTTTTACAGTTAATTATCTTCTGTACGTCATTATGATTTGCTGGAAAGGTAGGCCATTTTGTTCATATTAACGTTATAAAATTTTCATAAAATTTCGCAATTAATAAATCAAGAATAGAATTTTTTTTATAATATTGTTGCTAAGAACAAACAAGCAAACGAACAAACAAACAAACATAGCCTGAATACTAATTGGATTACTGAATTAACATTACGCACACGTTCATTTGGAAGAGTAAATTTTATAAAAAGAAAAAACAAAAAAGAAAAACACAAAAAAACAACCATCAATTCAAACAACAAGACCACGCGTCTATAAATTTTTTTTCACAATATTGGAAATAATTAAAATATCAAGAAACTCGTGCGTGTGTAGATTAAAAATTTACACGAATAACTCCAGGAAAGATGTTGATGTCTTGTTTACGAATTAGCGTGTGAATTTCGCCAGAGCTTTCTTCGTTCGTTTGTTCGTTTGTTTGTGGTTGGATGAACATGCAGATTACAAACATCGTTTGAAAACAATTCATTTGTTACCTATCTTCACCCATTATTGGATATTTTAAAAGTTTTTTTCCAAAAAAAAATTTTAGGAAAAATGTATTTATCCATCATTTCATTTAAACTTACTATTCAAACAAAATCAAATTAAATATAAAAGTTCGTTTTTCTAGATTCAATTTAGTAGGTTACAAATTATTCTTTCTCAGAAATTTGGCAGTTTGATACATTAATGCGGTTCGTTAAATGGAAACAGATGTCTGGAAGAACACGCCAAAAGTTATTTCCTTATGATACAGTTTATTCACACGCACAGATACAATCACAACACACACACACACACACACACACACACACACACACACATACACACACACATTCAATCCTACACATATACAGACACACATTCATTCTCACATAAACATACTCACGTACACACACTCACATACATATTTACTCAATTTTTATTCATGTGAGCTATTGTGTTTCGTGCTTTGATCAATGACTTTTTTTGTTATATTTCCTGAATTTTTTTATAGCGTGTTTTGTTTTACAGCCCACGGCCTTATATCATTTTTTGCTTCAGTGTAAGTTTTTTTTTTCAAATTTTAATTCGGTTGTTAATGGGTTGTATTTGTATTTTAAAGAAGTTGTTGCTCACGTGGTCTGTTGTCTATTCGCGTAACATGTTTTTTTAAGTTGTTGGTAATGTTTTTGTTAATGTTTTTGTTAGTGTTGTTGTTGTTAATGTTGTTGTTAGTGATGTTGTGACATCAATTCATATTCTCGCAGTAGCTATGATTTATATTTTTTTTGTTGAAATTGTACTGTAAATTTCGTATGTTTATCAATGGAGACTGCTTTTATAATAATATGGTTGTTGGATGATACTGTTATAGGATATATTGTAAATATTGACAGCTCAGCCAAAACATCCCTAGTTACACTCATAGCGAATTTATTTGATTCAAATTTTAAATATCTCAGTTTTTTTTTAGTTTTTTGGTTTTTGTTGTTGATGTTGTTTTTGCTGTTGTCGTTGTGGTTGTTGTTTTGTTGTTGTCATTGATATGGTACATGTAGTTGTCAATTCTAAATACAATTTATTGACCTGTTATTTGCTCCCATGTTCGCACCGCACAGATGAGTATGCCTGAAACGTTCCTTGCAAATATTTCAAGACTCTTTCGTGTTTGTGGCAATCGGTTGGTCACTTTTTTTTGAAAATTGACAATTTTTTCTTGTTTACTTCACACACACACCCAAAGAAACACAAAAAATACAATGTTTTACAAACTTTTCCAAACGTGTTACTAAGTTTTAACTGGGTAAAATCATTCAGGGTTAACCAGACAAACAAATCAAATTTTTAAGACAAAAAATATTATGACATAAACAAATATCCAATAAACAAACAAACAAAAAACACCAAAACAAAAAAACAAAAAAAACTCCAATTCCAAAAAACAGCAAGAGGAAGCCAGCAAATCATAGAAAGCCCTAATCCCTGTTGAATTATTTAAACGCGCTGGTCTATTTAAAATTTCTCACAAAAACATTTTACATTATTACATCTTGCATCCTAAATATTGTTTTTTTTAGGAATATATTTGAAAAAATTAAAAACATGAAAAGCATGCAGACATTGAATGACACATACGTGCACATGCGTACGTCAGTCTAAAATCTTCTTGAAAATTTTTTTTTAATTATATTGATAGGTGAATTTAAATTTAAACACCAACTTAGTGATTGGTGGAGATGGATTTAAGAATTTTTTTTCTTTTGTGAGATGATTATGTAGAAAAAAATTTGAATCCTCACAAAATTTCATTAAAACAACAACAACAACAACAAACAAAAACATAAACCATCAAACACTGAACACAGAATCTCGTAAATCGAAAAAAACAACAACCGAAAAATACCCCCAAACAACAAAACAATGAAAGTAAAAAAATAACCAAAAAATGAAGCAAAACTGACAAGTGAGCTACAACACAAAAACCATAATAAAGAAAAGCAACAAAAAAAGTCATAAAACAATAAACCAGTGACGTCACGACGAACTCACTCACACGCTCAAATACACACAAAGACACACAGAAAAAGAGAAAGAGAAAGAGAGAGAGAGAGAGAGAGAGAGAGAGAGTGAGAGAGAAAGGCACCACCACGCAGTCAGCCAGCAGCATGGTCGGCAAACCATGTTAGTCTGGGAGTAATTATTCGCAAATAAATTTCCTCTGAACTTCAACTGTACATATGTCCTAATCATTCCTAGAACGTGACGACATTCAAGATGGCGCTCAACAGGACAACGGTGACGTCAGTGTAAATATATGTGTATATATTATATATATATATATGTATGTATTATATATATATATATATATATATATATACATACGTATATATAAATATACATCTACTTACACACGCAATGTATATGTATGACAATGCCGTGAGTATGAATATATGTTTTTTGTATTTTTTCAATACAATGTGCGCGTGTACATACAAAGGTACATTAAAAAAATGTTTAAGAAGTATGGGTGAAAATAGTTGATCTGCCATCAGATACATCGACCTGTATGAGTAGGTAACTTGTAATTATAACTATAAAAGTATGTTTATATGTGTGTATGTGTGTGTCTGTGTGAGTATGCGATATACATATGCATGTGTAGTTATGCGTATCTTTAAAATATTTGCATGTAACAATTTTTCATCTAGCTAAAATTTATGAAGCGTTCATATAACTCTGATTTCGATTTAATGTAAAATAGAACTGAAAATTGAAATAAATAATTAATATAAATAAGAAAGTTAGAAGAAGACAATCAATTATTTTTGAAGATCGCAGATGTTTGCGAAAGTTTTTGTACGCTTAGTAGTGTTAACTTTTCATTTCCTTTGTAGTTAGGCTTGGCAGTCCAACAAATCATCTTTATTTACTTGAGTTATTTCCTCTTTCGCATTTGTTTTAATTAATTTTTTGTTGATAAAAAACATCTCTACCATGCTCATCTTTGATAAACATCACATAGAGACGATACAGTTGGTCCTTTCTTTTATTTACGATAATAATAATAAATCAAACTAATGTAATCTTGATATGAATGAATCACCAAAATGAATTTATGGTGTCGATTAAATACATATTAAAATATACTAACTTAAACACTAGAAAAACATTAAAAACTGATTCATTTAGCGCGTGTGTGTAGGTAGGTGTGATTAAAAGTTTGAAATTTTTTAGAAGATATAACCAGGAAAACAGAGTCATATGTACTTAAATTTATTAAAAACTTTTGTAAAAAAAATTTACAGTCTCAAATTTTTTTCCAACCATATTCACAAACAATAGTTTCATTTGAAATCCCCATAATTTAAATTTTAAATATTCTCAAATAATATTATATATTGTGAAAATAAGTTATAATTGACTTAGAAAAAAAAAATAAAATTAATTAATTTTCATTTGACCGTGCTGACCATGATGACCACGTAGCCATGTTGTCGCAGACTCGCTCCAATTTCCGTTTTGGTTTTCGTTCGTTTTGTGGCCATCCATCAAAATTAATCGTCTTGTCAGAATTGTGGCCTCAAAGCATGCTACGAAAAAAAAATACATGATGATCGTGATGATGGTGAAGATTATGATGAAGGTGACGCTGGTGATGATGATTGTGATGATGGTGATGATGATTGGGATGATGGTGATGACGATGAGAATAATGACGATGTTAATGAAGATGATCATGATTTTGGTACATAATCAAAACTGTTTTTTAAACATTTAATTACTACACATTCCTATAAATGAATAAACTTGGGAAGAAAATTATTTTTCAGTTATATAATGTACGATTCATATCTAGGGTATCTTGTGGTTCATGTACTTATATAAGTGTATATGTGCTAATGGGGTATTGGTATTGGTGCGGTATTTCTTTATATTCCTGAAGAGTTTTGTAAAAATTTTGACAGAGTAATTTTTAACATTGATGGATTGGAGTCTGTTAATTTGACTTGCATAAGCCCAATCTTTCTGTTTGTTTGTTTGCATCGGTGCTTGCTCTAGTACATAGTAACGCGTTTTCTTTTTTGTATCCTTGCGTGTTTTTGTTTGGTTTTTCTATATATGTTTACGTGTTTGTATTTTGTTTCTTCTGCATTTTCATGTGTATATTTGAAGTTTCGTAGTGATCACATACATGGGATGAAGATTTAATTAGAAGTAAATATTCAAAAACTGTTGGAAATGTCTATACGTTTTTAATCAAAATTGAAAAAAAAGATTTTACTTTAATTGTAAATTTATTTTTGCAATCGCTGGCGTACATTTTTGAAGTTTGTTAAATTTTTTTAGCTGTGTGTTGAAAAACTAATTATAAAGACGTTTGATGGAATTTTTAGGATAGTTTGGGAGTTTTTAATTACGAACTTTTATAACATTTTTATACAAGTTCTCAAATTTGTAATGATAATAATAAAAATTAATAATATTAAAAACATATAATCTTGTCCAAATAATAATTCTTTTTCATTTGAAATAGCGATGTATTATAATTATTTTTCATTCTTTGCAGATGTCCAGAGATCAGGTCTTAAATGATCTATATGCCATGGTGCCAGCCAATTAGGAACCAATAACTACCATTCTCACGCACGCACGCACGCACACACACACTCACGCACACACAAACGCACATACACAAACACACACACACAAAGATGTATAGTTATACTTATATTAGTATATAAATATTTATAAGCGTTTTAGTTTATTTAAATTGGTTTTTTAAATTTTTTTATTCACATAAATTATAAAATATTTGCTACATATTATTGTAAAATTGAATAATAATTAAGCTTATTTCTTTAATCAGTTAAACAAGAAGTAATATATAATAATAGGGGTACAATAAGTTTTAGCTCAGCTTAAATTTTTTTATTACATACACAAAAATTATTTTCACTGTTGCAACATCTGTCATCTACTGACACTTACTACGTCGTCATAGCTATCGTAACATCTTACAATGAAGACTCCAAACTCAAAATTTTCAACAGCAACCCAGTTCTTCTCACTAAACCTCACGACATCATCGCATATCGGCCCAACCACTATCGCCAATTTGGCCAAAATCCTCGTCAACATCATCATAATCATCGCACCTTTCATTCAGTCAGAAATCCTCCAAAACCAACTATCACCGTCTGTAATTGAGACTAAGAATGGAAAAATTAAAGGACTTCTCTTGACTCTAACCGACAAATCCTTGGGACAGGTTGAAGTTTACTACGGCATTCAATACGCTTCGCTGTCGGGCAGCCAGTTGCGATTCTTGCCACCAACAGTCTCGAATGTCAGGTGGGATAACATCAAACCTCATGTCTCGATTCAGCCAGTCTGTCCGCAGAATCTGCCAGACATCAAAACTTCAGATGAGACTGTCTCGAGAGAGAGGGCCGAACACTTAATGAGGTTGGTTTGTCGTTGGCTGGTTTTATCTGCTCTGTTTGTCGTCTAAAATGAAGAAATTTTGTCTAGTTTTTTAATTTACTTTTCTAATTTCATTCAATTAAAAATTATTCTACTCTGAATAAGTCATATAATAAATGATATAGAAAGACTTTAGTTAAATAACAAGTAGGTAGTGAGGTTCTGAAGATGTTATAAAGCCGATATTAAGGTTACAAAAGTTATGCAGTCGGTAGGTAAGCTTCATGTTATTTGATTACAATGTATACATTTTGTTATTTTTAGTTTTATTTCACTTAAAATATTTTCAATTACTATAAATAGCAGAAAAATACTTTAAAAAAATTTCGGGCAACTATTAAGAGGGCAATTATTAATTTTTCGGTAAATTTTGAAACATCATCCGCGTCAGATTAACTGAAAAAGTGTTTCATTATACATGTTGTCGAGAGAAAAACACAGATGCATAATTCAATAGCTCATTAGACATTAACTTTTCTTTCTGCAACCATGAAAAAAGACTTATATTTTTATATTATTTTCTAGTATTTTCTTTCATAAACACAAAATAGAATTCTGCCTCATTTGAAAAATCAAGCCGAAGACTGTCTATATCTCAATGTGTACGTGCCTGTTGGAGGTTAGAGAATTTTTTTCTTCCTTTCCCTGTTTTCCCACTTTTTGTGGTGTTCAGCACTACAATTTATACCGCTAGCATTTTATGTTTGGTTCTACTTTTAAATTATTTTTTTTTTCAGTTTTTTTTGTGAAGAATATCGTTATGGCTTGGTTGAAAAATAATTTTTGAATCATGTGCATTACTGAATACTCTTTCATTGAACGAAAACTGCGCCACGTTTTTATGATATATTGTTTTCAACATTTGCGAATTGTTTTGTCTTTGAATTTTTGTTTGGTATGATGTTTTGGTTTTGTTACTTCAATAGTTATTATTGAACGCCGAGACTGTGCAAGTTGCATGGAACTGCCCATTAACAATTTTACAACGCATTTTTTTATCATTCACCTGAAAATTTTTCAAAAACGCCATTGTTAAGAAAACAAAAATCGTCGTTAAAATCATAAATCAAAAACTTAAACCGACGAGAACAACTCATCAAAGAATATTTATGAGTAAACAAAGAAAAAATATTGAAAAATAGGCAGCGAGATGAGTATAAAAAAGAAAATTGATAGACACGAAACAGAAAAAAAAACAAGAAAGAAGTGAGAAAAACAGGAAACAACATCTATACAAAAATAAAAAATCATGTGCAACATTGTAGGAAAAATATGGGAAAATTGAGATTTACCAGGAAGGCTTATGCATATTTCAAGGAAACTATAAAAGCTAATAAAACTTAAGATGCGAATTTTCACGGGCAAGCTTACAAATTTTAAGAATATTTTCTGACAGTTATAGTTTTTAGCTATGAATTTATAATAACTAAAAAACTAATGAAATTCAAACATGAAAATTCTTTTAAAACTGTTTAAAAGATTTTCGGAATGTTGTTTTCCCTTTTTTCCTCTTCAGCGTTGTTGAACACTACTTGTAGTAGCATCAAATAAAAGGTAATTGCTTAAAACAGCAAACCTTGCAACACCATACAAACATACATGTTTGCACGAATACATACATGCTAGCAAGCATTCATACAAACTAATGGCGATACAAACAAATAACAAGATGACATACACACAAATAAGCACGCATAAGTAGAAAAAACATATTTGCATAGAGTGCCAGGCGGTTTTTGAATGACACGATCATAAATCATAACTCGGCGGATCGACATCTGCATTTTACCAGCACCTTTCTGCGCCCGTTATCAGAACTATGATTGTCGTCCATATCCTCATTTTATGGCGATCCCCATTATCGTCGTCGTATTCGTCTTCACCACTGTCATCATTGATGTCATGGTCATCCAGGTCATTAGCAGCATCATTATCATCAATATCATGATGACTTTTAATGACTTCTTCGAATTCGGAAATGCTGTGCAGTCAAAGTTCACTCGACATTCTCCTCTGCTCGATACACCACCTGCAAGAATAACACTGCTTGGTGGAAGTTTAAAACATACCGGTCCCGAAATCTGGGAGAAACTTCCTGTTGATATAAAGACTACAAATTCATTGCATCTGTTTAAAAACAAAATAAAGAAATATTTATTGAAAAAAAGTACAATTTTTATTTAATTGGAATCATGTAAATTGTACATTATGTTAATTTTGTCATGAATTATAAATTTACTTAGAAATTGTGTTAGAATGAACAATTTGTGAACGGCGGCCTGCGACACAAGAATTTTGTTTTCTTTTAGCTTTGGTCTCCTAATCATTACCTAATTATCATTAATTTGGATTGATTGAATAAAATTTGATTTGATTTGATTTGATCATCGTCGTCGTCGTCGTCTTCATCATCAGCCCTACTGTTACAAGCACCTCAGCTATATTAGAGCGATCTGCATGACAAATCTGTGGTGCAATTACAGCTGTTATCTTCTGCGCTGCAACGTATGTCTTCTTATTCTTCTTCTTTTTCTTCTTCATCATCATCGTCATCATCTCATTCCACATTATCATCATTATTACCATCATCGTCGCCACCATCATCGTCATCATCACTTTTTTTCATATTTAAATATTTTATTTGCTTTCACTGTTATGTAATAGTTATAAATTAATTTTTTCTCATTGCTGTTATAAAAAAAAGAAAATTGTTTATAAGATGTCATTCTTTTGATCACGCATAATGCCAACTTCCATCATTTTTCTCTGGTTGTATTGACATGGTTGACTCTGTATCGCTTCTGGTTAACTCATTCATCACGATGTCAACATTTTTTAAAATGCTCAAATATATTTTCTCCAGAGGGATGGTGTAGCGGTAAACTATGTGGATTAAAAACCACAAAACATGCAAACAAATTTTTTCACATACAAACTTTTCCCATAAACACATACACCACAAACAAATCATTTCATACACAAATGATAACAAACGCACGCACACACACACGCGCGCGCATATTTATATATACACACACATACACGCACACACACATTCCGCACACTCACGCACACTTATATACACACTCGTATACAAACACGTCAAGTAGTAGCATGCGTGTTTGCATGTGATAAATCGTTCAATTTAGTAGGAAGGCACATCACTAATACCAGCCCATCCCTGGCCTTCACGTCTCTTCTGACGTCATGGTCGCAGCGAAGATTAATAAATGCATACCTTACGTTTCTTAAATGCATGCGCGCATTTGCATGTGCGTGTGTGTGTATTTGTGTACGTGTTTTTATATATGTGTGTGTGTGTGCGTGTATCTTCGAGTGTGCGTGTATGTGTGAGGGGTGTGTTATAACTGAATTAGTGTCTCTGAAAAACGTGCTATGTTTTAATTTACTTCAGTTAATGCGATGTTATTTATAAAAGTTAACACGTCAAAATGGAAAAAAAATTCTTCAAAATTTTGTCCAAAACGTAGTGAGCAGATTTTTTCTCAAAAATGCTATCTTGACGCATGCGTTTCATGTGCTCTTTGACACGAGTATCCATACTTTTGCATTTCATACTGAAGCGTTTTTGTTAACGCTGAAAAATGAAGTACTGCAAGTGTCGTTAAATTATTATTTTTCCACAAAATTATTCTTTTCAGTATTTGCAGTAGTTTCGGATTGTATCTTTTCTTCATCTATGTTCGATTGATGATGACGCTTCGATGATGACGACGACATGACGACGACGACAACAACGACGATGATGACGCTGTGACGATGATGATGACGACGACGATGACATGAGACCTTAAAAAATTCCCATTCCTTTTTTTCGTAGCCTAATCTCCTCTAGCAAGTTTTTTTCATTATGGATATTTTCATTCCTGACAAATTTTGGAGTCATCTTTTAAAAATTATTTGACTCATTTCTGCTTTCTCCTTTTAAAAAAATTCACATTTTCGAAGAAATAAATTTTTCATGATGCCTTCGTACATACTAGTGAAATAGTTTAATTAATGTTAATGTAATTTAAAGTTGATTATTTATATGAGTGAATACAACAAGATGAACATGACTCTGATTTGTTATTTTATTAGCATTATTATCAATGAATTTCGGCTTTTGTCCTTGCAATTTTTGAACACATTTTTTGAATATCTTCTAACACCAACTGCAAATTATTTTCCAGCCAGCCCTTATAAAATTGAAAACATTTGAAACATGAATAATACTATTATTTTAATGTCATTTTAATGAAAAATTTCATAGCATTCTAGCAAACAAGACAACGAAAAAATAAAAATTTTATTTTGTTAGGACTGTTACAAACAGGGCTGTAACTGTTAGTTACTGTTAAAACACGAATATAACGAAGGTGCACAGCACATACTAAAAAATACTGATTTATTTGTAAGTTCATTCATCGTCATCGAAATTATCTGAGATGCATACTTCAGATTTTGTAAAATATCATCTGAAAAAACACATTTAGGCCTACTTACAATCAAATCACTTGTGTTAGTTGATTGCGGTTGAAAGCGACATAATTGCATTTAAATTTGCACTTAGGCAAATGAATCCGCCCTTCTAAGACTGGAGGAACAAATAGTGGATGTACATTTAGCAGATGAGGAGGGTTCTCGTTTAACACGTTTGTCTTCCGCGGCATGATGGATGTCTTCTTACGTGGGTCTTTACGTTTTGAAATGAGGTTTTTTTGTTCTTTTTACGCTATACTGATTGTTTTTCAGTTGCGCGTGTTTGAAACTCTTCATGTGCGTGATGTGAGGCTTGTATCTATGGTTATTTGTTTTTATGTCAGACTAAAATTGGTTTATAAAAGAAATTTGTTATATTTTTATTTCTCGTACTAACGTTTTTGGCAGTTTTAAAAATTAAAATTACTGGTAAATAAATTAAACAGCACACATCGACGAACACGATTGATATTGGCGTTGTAATTTTTTTGCAAAAGATATGCAGAATCCCAAACAACAAACAAATTTTAATTAGACAACAAAACAAAAACATTAACAACGACAGCAAAAAATAAATTCCGAACATAAAATGTAAAATAAAAAAAAACCAAGAAAAGGAGAAGGGCAGAAGAGAAATCAGAACAACGACACTATTCCATTTGCAATTGCATTTACAAGATGCACAAGGGCATTCATACTTTTTTAAAGGTTTTTTATCCTTTTGTCCCAACTCCCTTGTCTGAGAAACTTTCATTTGCGTTGAAAAACTTGAGAGGAGGTGTGCGCGATTAAATGCACACACGCACACATCTCAAAACTCAATTACTGGACGGGCACAGGACAAAACCAGCACAGAACACCTCATCACATACACACGCACACGTTTAGAACAACAACCTTCGCTGCGCAAAACACACATACGCACACACTCATGCCTTTAAATAAACATTTTAAAACCAGAAACCAACATACACACGACGCGTTCAGTTCAATCAGATTTTACATCAGAGTTTAATTTTGAAAAGCTTCTCTTCAAATCTACAGAGCTGAACTCCAATTAAATGATGACTCGATTTCGAAATTGTGATTCGGCTTTCTGGATACATGTTTGATAAAATGTTTTACATGAAAAACTGAAAATTAAAAATCTTTTTGTTGAAGTTGAAAAATTCAAATTTAAATTGAACTGGTTTTAAACTAGACTTAATTAAATGAATAATAAAGTTACTAAAAAAATTTTAAAACAAGTAGTCAAAAATACGCAGGCATGCAGGCATTTTAATTTAAATTTGTAACTACAGTTACATATGTGACGTTATGACGAGCATGAAAGTTCAACCTTAGTTTCGAAATAGGCCATCTAATTCTCTTTTCATCTACAATTGTTTCAATTTTAGAAATAGTTTCATTTTTAATGACATTTTAACAAATAATTCAATAAAAATTAGTTACGCAAAAACTCGGCAATTATAATAATGCAGAAACAAAAGGAAATAGTTCAAACAATGACATATATCCAACGATCTATTAAAAAATCAATTTGTAGCATGGCGGGAGGGGGAGCTAGTTGCAGTCACGAACGAACAATAACGTCTCAAAAATACCTTCTAATGAATGCAGATAAAGTGAAAGCACTGCTTACATGTGCCTAGCAACCATGACAAATAAACACAGTTCACGCACACGCACACGTGCACACACCACGAAGCGCGGATGCCCGCCCATTCACGTACGCATAAACACGTTCACCTACACACTCACTCACACTCGTTTACAACAATACATACCACACAATCAGAAAACAACTACATCAAACAATATTTGTCAGATAAATCTTAAGAACAAACACACTACAATTTTTGAGATGATAATTCTTTGTGAAAACACAAAAAAAATCGATCATATATACATCTACAAAAAAGTTCCAAAATCACGCACACGTTTGCGAACACAAAATCTGACTTTTTTGTAATGTCTTCAAATGTAAATGAACACACATACAAAAAAGTAAAACTCTAACATGCCCAAAACGCACACGAACGTGATAAAATATACATCAGATACAAACTCAGGACTCAAACTCACACAGAGACGAGCACATACAAACACACCGATGCAAACACACCGACAGTGCAACGTAATGAGAATCTCTGAGTAGGAATAGACTCGAAAATCCCAAATAATTCCTTCGTTAATCCATTCTTTTTATTACCTCCAGCTCGATATCTACGCACTTAGACCTCATTGCTTCTGTGTATGTGTGTTTATGTGTAGGTGTGTGTATGTCTATGTATGTCTGTAGAGGCTTGCGTGTTTTACTAGACGAACGCGTAGATACGCGCGTCTGCTGACAATCATACGCACAAACCTGCGTTTAATGTATTTGATTAATAAAAAATGATAACTTTTAATCTTTTCGAGATTTAAAAAAACTTCTTAACGTATAAAAAAATAGAAAAATACGTGCAACATGATGAAATCGCCAGTGCAGTCGGGTAATATATTATCATTATGACGTAGTTATCTGCTTTCTAATTAATTCATTAGACTAAAGTTTGATCCGTTGTTGTGTCAGTTAATTTAGAAATAAATTCTTCTTAAAAAAAATTAAGTCTCTTAATTGAAAAAAAACAGAATGAAAAGAAAAAAATAAAAATTCAGAAAAATAAATTATATTATAGAAGGAAAATTTCATGAAAATGCTTTCTATAAATATTATTTCAGTCATTCAAAAATTTAAAAATTTGCATAGCAGGTGTGTGGTCAGTGAGGCTGTGATCAGTATTAAGGTCACTATTTTGGATTTAAAAATACTTTTTGGAACATTTTTTTGTATGTCGTACATTTATGTCTGCCATTCATTCATTCACTTCATTTGAAACAACAATAATCGATTTAATTATATATTTTAAAAATTCATTCACATCTGTATCGTCAGCGTCGTCATCATCATTCGAATGTTTCTTCATTATCGCCATTATCATTGTAACTGTTATCATTGATATCACAAATAAAACGCTCGTCACATTCATCACAATTAATATTATCAGTTTCTCTGGTTTAGAAGCTTTTAGGATTAATCTCTAATGCTGTCATTCTCTGTTTTTGTTCACTCATTCTTCCCAATGTTTAGGATCGCCATTGAATTTACAATCATAAACATCATCATCATCATCATCATCACAATCATCATCAGCATCATCATCATGACAAAGTTCATCATCATCATAGTCGTCATCATCATCATTATAGTCATCTTCATCATCATCATTATAGTCATCTTCATCATCATCATTATAGTCATCTTCATCATCATCATTATAGTCATCTTCATCATCATCATCATCTTCGTCATCGTCATCATCGCTAACTCTATCTTCATCTTCATCATCACCATACCATCATCATTATAACAACGTTCATCATCATCACTTGCAAATATCGACGTATCGACTTTATAATGACGTCATCAGGCTAACTTTTTATTACCTCATCATCGCCACCAGCCAAGCAGGGCCCCACCCTCTCTTTCTTAGCTCTCTCTTTCTCTCTTTCTTTTTCTCGTTTTCATCATTTTTTTCATTCTTCCAACTTTATTTTCATCATTTTCGTTTTTTGTATTATTTCCGTTTTTCTCAATTTTTTCTCAATTTTTCGTTTTCTCCATTCTTCATTTTCAAATTTGTTTTATAATAATTCACACACTCTCCTTTTAACCTCTCTTTTTTTTACGTTTTTTCTCTTTTTCTCTCTTTCTCTTTCTTTTCTCAACGCCCGTCCAGCCATTGTCGTCGCATTATCACGCGACCTTACAGCACTTCCGGTACGCTTGCCGCATGATGGAGGTCAAGATATTTAAAATTTTATGCGCCAAGCTTTTTGTTTTCATTTCATTCGTTGCTGTTGCTGGGTTGTTGTTGATGTTGTTGTTGATAGTTTTGCAGTTGTTGACGTTGTTGCTGTTGTTGATGATGCTGTTGCTACTGCTATCACAAATGTTCTCAGTGTTGTTGTTGGTGTGATTATGAATTAAACATGAGGTTGTTGTAGTCATCATCATTAGTCATCATCTTCATCACCACCTTATTTACAAATTATTACTACAAACCAAATATTGAATCAGTACATCTTAAACAAAATGTTATTGCACATTTTCTGAGAACTCCTGACAAAAAATCTTCAAAGCTAAAGACAGAAGAACAAACATTCCAGGTAGTACGACCGACAGAAAAACAAAGTCTTCATAAATAACTCGGAAAGGAAATTTGACGAAAAATAAAACTAAAAAATTAAAAGCAAACAAATACATAAAAACATTCAAACCAAACATATTTAATTGCCCACCACAAAACCAAACACACGCACACGCGCACACACATGCACACGCACACACACATGCACACATATATTCAGACATGAACAAACATCTTAAGCGGATATCCTATCAATGTTATGCGACCGGCAATCAATCAAGTCATTCTCTTCCACAGCTCATTCATTGTGCAGCGAGGGATGATGATATAACAACATGCATAACAAGTAGAATCTCATGTTTAGGCATGTTTATGCCAACCAACCAATCAGCCAATCGGCCAACCAGCCAAACAACCAGCCAACCAACCAGCCAACCAACCAACCAACCAACCAACTAACCAACCAACCAACCATCCAACCAATCAACCAACCAACCAACCAACTAATCAATCAATCAATCAATCAATCAATCAATCAATCAATCAATCAATCAAACAATCAATCAATCAATCAATCAATCAATCAATCAATCAATCAATCAATCAATCAATCAATCAATCAATCAATCAATCAATCAATCAATCAATCAATCAATCAATCAATCAATCAATCAATCAATCAATCAATTGACTAACCAATCAAAAGTCAGCATGCAATCATCGACCTCGTCAAATTAAAAATTCATTCAAACGCATTCTAGCAGGTGTTCGCACCGACCTTTGGCTTGACATGTTGACTGTATGACATTAAAAATTTAATTCCCATATAAAAAAGTTACTTCAAAGAAATCTGAAATAGGTATGTTTGTTTTACAAAATAAAATGTGTTTTGATACACACAAACACATACACGTACATACACCAACACACACATACATACACACATACAAATTTAAATCAAATAATTATATAATTACATTTCTACCAAGTGAGCAATTTAATTTAATGACTCTTTCATAGAAACTCTTATACAGGTGTACTTTCAAATGTGTATGTATGTGCGTTTTAATATAAATATGTGTGTGTGTGTGTGTGTGTATGTGTGTATGCGTGTGTACTTGTGAATATGTATGTAGTATAGTTAAAACTTTCTATGTATTGAATACTGTATACGGCCTTGTGTTTGTGTGGTAATAAATGTGCTTGAGATTTTTCTCTTCCTCTCTCCCTCTTTCTCTCTCTCTCTCTCTCTCACACACACACACACACAATTCACTGTATTTTCTGCTTGTTCAATATTTTTTCAATCATTAACATTTTTAAATTTTCAGATATCACACACACGTACTTATGCACAAACACACGTACACACATAATCAAACAAACAAATACACAAACAAAATTGCACACACACACAAACATGCGCACATACACACACACACGCGTACATAACTACACACATCTTTACAATTGATCGAACATTTCAGTTATCTTTATATTTCTTCATTTATGTTTATGCCCGCTGAAATAAAATTCCCAACTCACTATAACGTAGTTTGGCTTGTGTGTGCGTGTATATGTGCGTGTGTGATTAAATTGTGTGCGCGCGCGTGTGTGTGTGAGCGTGTTTAAACTTCAACACGTTTATAATACTTGTGAAAGTGGTATATATGTGTTAGCGTTCGTTTAAATTGTTGATTAAATGGATTCGGTTTTGTGTATGTATGTCTGTGTATGTCTGTATATATGCTATTAATAGTTAATGTTTGTGAATGTGCTGATGCGATTGTTTGAAGAAATTCAAACATTTCCAACTTTGAATTCATCATTATTTCTCTCTAGTTAATTTTTTTCACGATTAATTTTTGTTTAAGGGAATAAATTTTTCTCAATAGGAATCTTTCAAATGTAATGCTTCCTCGCCTCCTCGCTCACCGCAATAAATTTCTCACCATGTACGCATTATATATACGCATTATGTATACGCATTATGTATGCGCATTATGTATACGCATTATGTATACGCATTATGTATGTATGTATATACGCGTATATCTTTTTATAGGTGTCGACGTACTTCGAGATTGATGCAAAGATTTATATTTTATGTCTTGGTATGTTCATGCTACGTGTGTGAATGTATGGTGTGTGTGTGAATTTATGGTGTGTGTGTGAATGTATGGTGTGTGTGTGAATGTATGGTGTGTGTGTGAATGTGTGTTGTGTGTGTGTGGTGTGCGTGTGTGCTGTGCGCTAGACGGCTGTTATGGTAGCTGAATTAGCAAAAGTGCAGCCGTTTCTAACACCAAGACGGGAGGTCGCCAGGATCAAATGCAAGAAAAATCTCGAATTTTTTTGCACTTGAGTCATTCGCCAACTTTTCATGTTTTGTTTCTAGTTTAAAAGCTTTTTTGAAGGCAATTCAAACGAAACGGTGTAAACATTTTCAATACAATGTGTCATGGATTATTAATTCCATCTAGAAAGTGTAGTTTAAATAAATAAAAAAAATCATTTAACGACTTAGTAGGAAAAAAAGATTAAGCAAAATAAAATTATACAAATTCATTTTTTTAAATGTCCTATTCATGTGTGAGTGTTTTTTTTTGTCACAACATACAATTCTACACTACATACAAATGTGCGAGTGTGTGAGAATTTATAAGGCGTTCTTGGGAGTGTGAAAAAACGCACAGCTCATTAAATTACACCGTAAGTAAAAAATTCACAAGAAAGTCAGATGGAAAAAATCCTTTTCATCTTACCGAGACTTTTAGTCCCACCTGAACACTTGTAGACACACCCCGCTGGGGTTTTTAATGCATATTGCATTAGGCGGGAGCTTGAGGTTAAATTTTACAATTTAACAATTAATGCGTGCTCTCACTAACGTGACGCACGTGTGTGTGTGTGTCGGTCTGTGTGTTTTGTGTGTGTATGTGTCGGTCTGTGTGTTTTGTGTGTGTGTCTGTGTGCCTGTGTGTCAGTACGTAATTGTAAATGTCAAGGATAAAGCTTTATGCTTAAATAAAGCAACGCCAAAAATTTTGTGTCTGGTTTTGATTCTGTAGGATAAAAAAAGTTTGATATCAGATGAAATAATAATTACGATTCATATTTCGATGGAGGAATACACTGAAACGCAGAGCAAGCCATATCGTATAACATGGTCGTGACGCAAAAAATTTTCATAGATCGTGTAATCAGATAAAAACTTTTTTTAATTTTTTACTTTCGATTTTATTGAAAATAATAATTACATCATAATTATTTTTTTTGTAGTTAGTTGTCACCATCAAAATAATTATGCTCAAATTTTTTAAAGTATAATTTTCGACTCACAGTGATTGTCAAAATTTCTGCGTCAAAACTCATTTAATTCAATTTATCGCATGCAAGAGAACGTGATGATAAATTTCGCGAAAACTTAAAAACAGTAATGAAGTTAGGAACAACAACAACAACAACAACAACAACATTAATAACAACATTAATAATTGTCAAACATCATCGATTTTAACATCACCATTAACATCCACATCATCGTCGTAATCATCGTCATCATCATCATCATCATTATCGTCGTCGTCATCATCATCGTCCTTATCATCGTAACCATCGTCATCATCATCATCGTCGTCATCATCATCATCAGAAGTAACTCAATTACTAGCTCGCATGCCAGAGATTGCAAGATTGAACTGATTGAAGTTTATTCCTTATCAATATATGTTCCATTCCTACATGTTATATTTCAGATTGCTCATGCTGTTATTATTATTATTATTGTTGTTGTTAATGTTATTGTGATTATTATTTTTATTGTTGTTATTATTTAGTGTATTTTGTTGTTAATGTAATTTCCAATATCATTGATGTTACTGTTTGTTGTCGTTGTTCATATTCTCCAATGTTTTAAATCTTGTTGTTTATTATGTTCCATTGTTTATTATTATGGATGTTGTTTTATCGTTCCTTTATCTTATTTGTTATCGTTATAAAGTTTTAAATGTCAAACTTTTTTTCATATACAATAGAAACACATGAAAATTTGGGTAAATATTTTTGGCTGTTTAAATTGGCCTCTTCACATTTTGTCAAAAATTTTAAATTCAAAAATCTTAGCCCGATAACATTAGTGAATTTACATTTGCACACAAATGTTTATCATGAAATTATGAAAAAAAATTAATTTCTATGTCAGTTCTTTTAACATCTGGAGTAGAATGCATTTTAAAACAATGCAATTTTTTGCTGGTCATTGATCCAATTTGCCGATCACTTTTTAGTATTGCTTTGTTTAAAGTAAAAATAATTGTAATGAAAATTGTATGGTAATTAAAATTGACATTCATAGAAAAATATTTTCCAACGTTAATTAATGATCACATGTTCTCTAGTTTGAAGAAAATTGTAAATTACTAGAAATACTTCAAGCCTTACTAACACTAGTAGTATTTAAACTTGCTCTAGTGTTACCATTTCTCTTTCGTCTATTGTTAACTCGTCACGTATATTCGTGTTTTCAAACAACAAAACGCTCGCAATTTGAAACTTTTTTTTAATGAAGTTTGTTGTTGTATTTTGTTGTTGTATTGTTGTATTGTGTTGTTTCACTTTGTGATATTTTCTATTTTTATGAAGGTTTTTTTTAAAGTATTTTTGTTACTATGATGGTTAAATAAGATTGTTTGTCAGGCTGTTGTTTGTCAGCTTGAAATGGAGGATGGCGTTAGTGTCATTAATTGTTATTTTTCTTCCAGTTTTGTTTGTTTTTGCTCATTTTGTTTTGCAATTTTTTGCTAATTTTGTTTTTTTTTTCATCAGTAATTTTTGTTTGATGTTGTTATTGTTAACAGGTAAGGAAGATATGCTGATATCACTGATATCACAATTGAAAAATTCTAGATAAATTTCATTCATTGGTCGTTTTAATGGTTAAATTCTTCCATATTCATCTATTTGATGCTCCAGAGCAGCAGATAATGCTGTTGAATAAATTTGTTCATTTGATATCTTGTAAAATTGTGAGTTTATTTTTAATAATTAATAATCAAATAATAATAATAAATATTAGTGATAATAATATTATTATCATTTATATAGCACCTGTATTATGTTGTAGATGCTAATTTAGGTTAATAGGTATAAGTTAATATAGGTTGTAATGTATATAGATATGTGTTAAAGTAGTTATGTAATTATAATGGTGAAGAGCGAGCAATACAATACCTGCTTAAGTATGGATGGTGCTTAAAACGTTGAAACTGATAATGTTATTAAACACTGTTGATAAGTTAGGTATTAAAAACAACATTTACAACTATTTATAAAAACAAATCTATACTAAACAGTAAATAAAACTATCGAAGAAAATTGTATTTGATAATTTAAAAAATTTTTAATTGAAATTTGTTATTTGAATAAAAAAAATAATCTTTACATACAGGCAGAATCTTTCGGTTGTATGTCTTGAAAAATTTAGCCTTTCTAGTGCAGATTTCATTTGGTATAAAATATTTATGGCAGGTGATTTAATAACAACAGAGGAACATTAAACTATGTATATAAGAAATGATGAATAAAAAATAGAATTAATAATAACAACAACAATAGCATCCCAAATTCAATGATGAAGAATAACAAGAATAATAAGATGATAAATAAGAATAGTAGAAAAAACAATAATTGTATTAAAATCTTAATGTTTTATTATTTAAATAATAAATATTTATCCAAAAATGCTATTTTCAGTAAAGTTTCTTATTAACAGTTAAAATTGTAACATACGATAAAAAACATTGTTAGTAATTTTTCAGCTTTAGCGCTTCGTGTACTTGCATTGCATTATACTGGGAGTTGTAAAAACTTAGAAATGGGAATGTCTGACTGGTTTTTCCGGGTAATAAAATCCTGATTACTTATAGTAATGGAATTATAAAACATTATGAAGATAGTAATATGAAATGCTAATAGTATTATTGCTGCAGTAACGTGATGCCATTGCGGTCGAATTCGCGTTTGTTCGTTTGTTTGTTTGTTCATTTTAAGAATTTTATTGTTGGTTTTATTGTTGTCGGTCCTGTCTTCTTTGCTGCATGTGCATGTTGATTGTGCATGTTAATTGTGTGTGTGTGTATGTGTGTGTGTGTGGTGTGTTGATTTTCTGTGTGGTGTAATGATGTAGTTTTTGTTGTTGTTTCTAGTTTTATTGTTGATTAAGGTCGTTGGGACCGTTTTGTAGTTGTTGTCGTTGTAGTTTTTTGGGATGTAAAATTTGTTTCACGAATTTTCAAATTTGTTTGGCTATAAATCAGCAGACCCAGTTAAATGATATGTTAAAGTCATTTTGTGTTGACATTGAAAACTTGAAAATTAAGTTTAATAATTTTGAAAATGTAATTAAAATTAATAACGATAACAACAACGTTGAAATTGAAAATCTGAAATTTAAGTTCAATAGTTTTGTAAATGTTAATAAGGCTAATTTGACTAATTTAACTTCTACTAGTCGACCTACTAATATGCCTTTAAATGCTAATAATATTAAAGTTAACACTAATATGTCTTTAAATGCTAAAAATAATAAAGTTAGTAATACTGTTAACCAGTCAAAAATTTCAACAAATACTACTCCTGTGACTCAATGTTGGGGTGACCGTCATGATTCGTCTGCTGTGGATTCCCATTGTGAGTCTCATGATGAGGCTGGTGATGGCTTTAAAATGGTTACAAATAAAAAGCAGAGAAAGTCACCTAAGTCCAATCATGTCAGCCAATTGCCCAATACCAATAGCGGTTCCAAAACTTTGTCAAAGAAAATTTTCGGTACAGGACTTGATTGTCCATTCAAGGCTTCAAAAGTTATCGTTAAAAAAACTACATATTACGTAGGCAACGTCGGCCCCTGTGGTAAAAATGTAATGGAAGATCATTTAAAGTCAAAAAATATCGCTATCACCAGCTGTTTCCCGATTTTACGTAAAAAAAAATTCTGATGATCCTCCTATCGATGTTAACACCGAATCAACTGCGTTTAAAATAGTTTAGCCGTTAGATCATTTACCTAAGTTGTTGAACCCAGATATCTGGCCTCAATATGCTTTTTTCCGTGAGTGGGACTACTCAAAGATAGGCTCAGCCCAGTTATCCTCGCAGAACGCTAAAACTACTGACCATGGCGGAATCAAGTAACTGTTTCAATGACCCTCCGGGAACCAACTCATTTTTTCATAATGATAATCATTGCCAATTTGATAGTGTCGATCCGGATGTTAATATTTTTTCTAATATTTCCTTTGAATGTTCTCCTTTATTGCCTGGTAATATTAATTTTTTTATTGATTTATTTAACTTCAGTATTTTTCATGTTAATTGTCGTAGTCTTCTAAATAAAATAACTGAATTAAGTATTTTGATTGACTTATGTGGTGGTAGGTTTGATTTGGTGGCTGTCACTGAGACCTGGTTGAGTGATGCTACCTCTGCTTTGATAAATTTATCTGGTTTTAAATTTGTATGCGTGAATCGTATTTGCAATATTGGTGGTGGTGTTGGTTTATTTGTTAGAGATGGCTTAAAGTATGTGGTACGAGATGATTTGTATTTTTATTTTACTTCTTTTGAGTATTTAATTGTGGAGATTTTTATAAGTATAAATATTAATTACTTGATTATCGTTTTATATCGCCCACCTGGTGTTGACACTTCTGTATTTTTTAATGATTTAACCACTCTATTTCTTAAATTTAACTCAACGTCGTTTACTAATGTTTATATCACTGGAGATTTTAACATTAACTTATTATCTGATGATTACAAACATTCTTCTACTCAGTTTATTAATCTTTTACATTCTTTTTAGTTATTATTCCTTAATATCAGCGGCCACTCGTGTTACTGCCACTAGTAAGTCTTTAATTGATAACATATTCACGAATAATATTTCTAATCATAAGTCTGGTATTATTTTGTCATCTTTCTCAGATCACTTCCCAATTTTTACTTCATTCTTAACTCATGGTTTAACTATACCCGAACGTTCAATTACTTCTTTCAATTACTCTGCTTATAATATTTCTAAACTAAACATGTATCTTTTGAACTATGATTGGTCTTGTATCTTGAACTGTTATAATACTGATTTAGCTTTTAATTCATTTTTAGACATTGTTAAAAATGCAATCATTACAAATTGTAAATCTTTCCGTAAGAAATCCCTTAAGAGGAAGCCGTGAATTACTAAGGGTTTGATTATTTCATCTGCTAATAAAAATAAATTATATAAAAATTTTTTGCTTTCCAACTCTTTATTAGATAAATTAACATATATTAAATATAAGAAAATTTTTTCTAAATTATGTAAACTGTCTGAAAACCTTTATTATAATTATCAGTTTTTAAATTGTAAATCTAACAGTGGACATACTTGGAAGTTATTGAAATCTTGCTTAGGTCTTAATAATATATCACCATCTTTTAATATAATGATTGATAACCATTTTATTATGGATGATGTTTTATTGTGTAATTATTTCAACAATTATTTTTCGTCATTAAACAATGTTAATAATTCATCTGACTGTAATTTTGATTTTAAAAGGTTTATGGGTAATCATGTTTCTGATTCATTTGTTTTGTTTGAATGTCTCTCGTTTGAAATTATTGATGTTGTTAACAATTTTAAATGCACTCAGAGTTGTGGTGATGATCTTATTTCAAATTTCTTACTAAAAAATATCATTCATAGTATTATGTCACCTTTGCTACATCTAATTAATCTATCTTTTAAATGTGGTCTTTTTCCCAATTGTCTTAAGATTTCTAAAATCTTACCATTATTTAAATCCGGGGTTCGCCATTCTATTAATAACTACCGTCCTATTACTATTCTTTCCAGTATATCTAAACTAATTGAAAAGATAATCTTAAATCGCTTTAATAAATTCCTCAATTCTCGTAATGTAATTTCTTTGAATCAATATGGCTTTCACGACAAATTATCAACTGAATTTGCAGTTGTCGATGTTATTAATTATATATCCCTAGCTTTAGAATCCAAGAAATACTCTATAGGTGTTTTCATTGATCTCTGTAAGGCATTTGATTCCTTGGATCATAATATTCTAATGTACAAATTATATTCTTATGGTATTCGTGGTTTGGCTTATAATTGGTTTTCTTCTTACTTATCTAACCGCTTTCAATATGTCTCTATTAATAATTCTAAATCTCAATTGTCTCCTATTAAATCTGGCGTTCCTCAAGGTTCTATTCTAGGTCCTTTGCTTTTCAATTTATATATCAATGATTTTATTAATTCATCAAATATTTTAAAGTTTGTTTTGTTTGCCGATGATACTACCATCCTTTACTCTCATCATGATATCAATATTTTAGTTAATGTTATTAACGATGAATTGAAATTCGTGTATGAGTGGGTTGTTTCTAATAATTTGCGCATTAATTTAGACAAAACGTGTTTTATTTTATTTGGCGCTAAGATTAGGACTGACATTGTTTTTCCTGTTATAACTTTAAATAACGGTGCTGTCAAAAGAGTCCCTTCAGTTAAATTTTTAGGTGTCTTTATTTCATCCAATTTGTCATGGTTGACTCATATCAGACACATTTCAAGCAAGTTAACTAAAAATTTGGGCCTAATTAATCGTCTGAGTACTAAATTTCCTAGGTTTATCTTATTCACATTATACAACTCTCTCGTATTACCATATATTATTTATTGTATTTCTGTTTGGTGTTCAGCTCCTAAATCAAATCTTCATATTTTAACATTATCTCAGAATTTTTTTCTACGTATTTTATTTAATGTACGTAAATTTGACCATATTACTTCTTTTTACAGTCTAGAAAATATTTATAATATAAAGCAATTATATATATGTTATTTATTACTTTTATTTTTTAAAATTTATAGGTTGAACTATTGTAAATCGCTTTTCAATGTACTTGTTTCATTTAAAAATACTAGATGTGATCGTTTCCGTAAAAATCTAGATTTTTACCTTTCCACGCCTAGGTCGAACTTTTTTCTTTATTCAGCTTTATCATTTTCAATGCGTCTTTGGGATACGTTACCTGAAAGTGTGAAAAACTCACCTTCCTATAGCATATTCAAAGCATCAATTTATAGACTCATTTTGTCAGGTCATTTTAATAACCATTGAAACCATTTCCCCTGTCTGGTTGCCTATTAATATTTTCTGTTTTATTTTGGAATTTGTTTGCTTTTTTATTATTTATCAGTCCTTATATTTTGTTTGATTTATGTTTTCATCGCACATATTTTAGTTAAGGTGGTCTGCACATACAAATATGTATCTTGATCTCCTGTGCTTTCGGCCAAATAAATTATTTTTCAATTCAATTCAATTCGAATATGTGTGGTCTTCTATGTCGGCTGATTTGATTGAGCTAGTTTTGAACTGCTTTCAATATATCTTAAATTGATGTCGTTGTTTGTGGTTATTTATATAAAGATCAATTTATGAATGAACATGATTAATACGGCCAAAATATTTTGCAAGACACGAGTATTTTTTTTTAAATTCTAATTTAAATTTAATAGTTATACTTATAAAAATCGAATTATATTTTATTTTTTTTTATAAAAATTGCTTAAAATTCTTTGTTTCATCCAAAAATTTGTAATTCAAACAAAATCGCATGAGATCACATTTCATATTTGCTTATGCTCATATTTTAGAGTTTCAAAAAAGAATTATATGCTGTATAGTTTTAATTTAAATATTTTTTGTTGATTCAAAAACGTTTGTAGTTGAAAATTGCTGGCAGACTATATCAAAAAACGAAAATGGCTTGGTGCTACTTTCAGAAGTTTTGCTATAGATTTTATTCACTTAATTTTAATGAAACATTCGTCAGAAATAAAAAGGTAACCATAAAAACCAGACAATAAAAATTGAGAGAATTTTTTTGTGTTTCAAAAAATTTTAAAATTAAATTGTATCTGTGAACAAAACAATAGGAATCATAATGAAGATGGCAAGAAGAGGTTTAAAATAAACTTTAACAAAACCTTTTTCATTAAGTTTTGAATCAAAAACATCAACCTAAGACCTCGTTATAAACATCTGCAATAACGCATCAACATTAACAACTTCGGTAACACTATTTATTTCCTCATTAACTTTAACACCAGAATAAAAACCAAATAACCAAACCACGAAATGAAAAAAGAAATATAGTTAGACAAAAGGTTACAATAATAAAACGCTGACATCAGGAAAAACGTAACGTCGCTGACCGAATGCCTTCTTTATGAATCACGACACAACAAATCATTCCATGTTCAACTGATGATGTGACGTTGATGATGACCGCGATGTTAATGCTAACAATAATGACGATTATAACGAACTAATTAGTGATGATGAAAATGATAATAGGATAATTATTTATAATGATGATGTAATTAGTGATAATGATGATGTAATTAGTGATAATGATGATGTAATTAGTGATAATGATGATGTAATTAGTGATAATGATGATGTAATTAGTGATAATGAATGAACTCACATCAAACAGACATCAATGTTAACGATGTCAACTGTATGACCAATAAATATATTAAAGTGTTAAAAGATTTAACATTTAAAAGAAGAAGATAATGTTAACCAAATGATGATGTTGTGGATAATGATGATAAAAAAATGATGATGAGGATGATGATGATGTGGTTTTTGATGTGAAGACAATAATGGAAGTACTTTTATAATCCAGGTTTTGACACCTGCTACGCAGCTATTAACGTTAAAAGTTTGTCATGGTGATTGCACGAAGCAGTAATGACAAAAAGGACAAATTTATTGAGTACCATGAAAATGTCATCAGATGATGAGAGAGAATGATAATGAGAAAGATGTCAAGATAATTATACAAACGACAGTTTGATGATCAATAATAATAATGGTGGAATGATGGCAACACATGAATTGTATTTCTCAGTTACAGCTATGCCGTTTTGTGAGTATTAAGTTTTAGTAACCTGATAACGAAAATAGTTTTGAATACTCCTTATGACTATTTTTTTATTGGCAACTCTTTCAGGAATGAGTCTGCGGCTTATGATGACAAATAACCTAGCAACAGATGGAAAATATTTCATTCCATACATCCTCCGCTCCATTCCATCTGTTACCGTGGAAACAATTCTGGAGCATTTAAAATTCAAAACTTTTACATTTCCATTGTCTACTATTTTTTATTGCTGTTACTTTATTGTTGTAATTTTTCGAATTCTCACATTTCTAATTTTGAAAAGGAAAAAAAGTTTTGTCTGATTTTGTTTCTGATTTGATTTGTTATTCAGTTTTTTTGTTGAAATTGTTGTTTTTGTGGTCAAGTTTTACGTTTAAGTTTTCCTTCTTGCGTTTATGGATCTGTGGGAATCTTTTATAGCAGCGGATGTTTTTATTGACATTTTGTTGCAAGCGAATCACTGCAAGAATTTCTAAACTGCACGTTCCAGGGCAATGTCAGTGGAAGAAAAAGTCAGCTGCCAAATTAAATTTATTTAAAAATAATTTTCATCGCTATTTTCTTTTTCGAAAAACTAACAATAAATACGTGTTTTGAAGAATGGAAAGTTGCGTAAAAGTTTTTTTTATTTTCTCGTCTGCTGACGAAAATTTTTTCTAACATGTAAAACCTTTAACAACTTTTACTTTTTAACAGCGAATGTTTTTGTTCACGTTTTTGAACTATTATTTTTCAAATTAACGTTTGTAATTTTAATTATTTTTGAAAATTTTCAGATTTTCTATGTGTTGGCCATGTTCATGAATGTTCGATTAGCTTGCATAGATGAAAAAAATCTATCATGTATCATTGTTCAACTTTTCATAAATTTAAAAAATCATTTACTCAGCGCTATTAAATAAAAAATTCAAAACATTCAATCCTCTCTGCGTTAAAATTTACTGATATTGAAAGAAAAAAGTATAAATTACTTTTTGAGTAAACACAAAAAACATGTGAAAAGAGTTTATCCAAGCGATTTTAGTGAAATACTCAACATTCAATCTATTCATTTCAAAGTGGAATCCAATTTTAGTAGAATTTTATATCAATTAAAAAACTCTCAGAAAAAAATGAATGTATTGTTGAAATAAAAAAAGTTATACTGCTTGCAATTTTACAATTTCTATAGTGCTGCACAATCACATTCGAAAATATAAACTAGAGCAGGGGTGGGCAAACCTTTTTCTGTGAGGGCCGCAGTGAGAACAATTTTACCTTTGAAGGGTCACATATATACTTAAATAGCAAATTTTTTCGACTCGGAGAAAATTTTTTTTAAGATTTGTGGCTCCTTCTTTTTGGTTTTGGTCATAATGTTTGGATGACGACCTTTTTTGGCGAACAAGACATCACGGGCCGCATAAAATTGCTTCGCAGTAGGCCCGTTGGCCGTGGTTTGCCCACCCCCTGGACTTGGGTCTATAAATATGTAACCATTTTTAAAATTTTAATTATTTAAACAATATAATTTTTGTATACCAATACTCAATTATTTAAACTGAAAATATTTCCATTGAGAAAATTTTAAAAACGATCACTAAACCAACCTGACCCGTGTTTAAACATCATAAATAACAGTATCGAGAAAGCAACAAAATGGAAGAAGAAGTTGATGCCACATGTGCGAAAAAATGGTGGGAGTGCCTGTTTCCAAAGTTTCTTTGCTACCACTGCGGAGATTAAATTTGAAAAGATTGTTTGGAGACCTATTTGAAATAAATTTATATTTTGGGCTTGGCGAAGAGACTATTTCAGTTAAAAATTCAGTTTTTGAAAAATTGTCGAAGATTTATTTTAGAAATTTCTTCATAAACATATATACAATTTTTTTCATAACTTTACAATGACTTTACAAAGTTTTACAAGCTAAACAAAAAATACTTTCAGATGAAATAAAAATTTAAAAAAATCTTTTTAAAACTTCAAAAAATATAATAAAAAATTAAACTCAGAAACCATTTAATCACAAAAAATTTAACGCAAATCAAAAAACAAAATCAAAATAAACATTAAAGGCTGCAAAATAAAATTACAACGGGAAAAAAAATATAGAACATGCCAAGCTAGCAAAACATCAGAGGCATGATTGATTCACAATGAATTTGAACATCTATCTTTCAAAGCTAAGCTACATTCGTTCGATGCGTTTAAATAAGAAAAGAAAAATGTGTCATGAGATAAAGAGGAAAAGGATAAAATTTGTTTAGTTTCGAACATTTTGTTGCTTATGGCGATAACAATTTTGATGATAATAAATAATGAATTATAAATTTAAAAAAATAATTAATTTGAATTTATACAGTGCTTGATATTGTTTGTAACAATAACGCCAAAATAACATGTAAATAACAAAATTAATAACATTAAATTGATAATAGTAAAATAATAGAAACATCAACAAAATTTTTAGTCATAACCATAAAAATACAATTATTAACTTTCACTCGCAACAACTTTACAATGATCAATTTTTTAAATTTGTTAGTAACTCTTTCGCACCACACGTACACCCATTCATTTGGCGGCAAAATGTTTCTTTAGATGAAATAATCTTTCCCATTCTTCAACGTACAATATGCATTTGCTGATGTAATTTCATTAGCCCCATTTTTGTGATTCAACTCTTTCTTTGTGAAAAAATGTTTTTGTGTTATTAAACATTTTATTTTATGGTGATTTTATGTGATGAAATAATATATGGTGAAATAATAGAAAAGTAAAATAAATTTAGTAAATTGTAAAACAGGGATGGACAAACTACGGGTTCTCGGGCTGTAAGCCAGACATTATGACCAAAAAAAGTGCCACGAATTTTAAAAAAATTCTCCCCCGGGCCGAAAAAATTTGCTATTTAACTACATAAGCGGCCCTTCAAAAGTAAAATACTTCTCAATGCGACCCTCACAGCAGAAAGTTTGTCCACCCTGTTGCAAAGTATAAATTTTTTTAGATATATGTTTAAGATCATTAAAGCAAATGCATCTGTACAATGGTAGATAACAAACGAAAAAATCGGACAAAAATTTTGAAAAATTTCCAAATAAATTATTTTTTTTTTGTTGAATTTTATTACAAAAAAAGCCCGAATTAAATTTCATTTTTTGTTGAATAGTATTTCTTTTAAATTACTGAAATAATAATAAAAAAAAAATGCTGGAAAAACTTATCTTCATCGTCAGAAAAATAATGCAGTGAAAAAAATCTTTTATATATAACATAATCCTTTTTCAAATTAATAAAAAATCTTACTACCTAGTGCATATAAATATAAATAAAAAATATATTAAATAAAATCATTATAAGTATTAATATTAATAATACAAATTTAATTCGCCATAATAAAGAGAAATAATAAAATATTTGTCATCCATCTGCCTGCCATCCATCATACATTAGGTGCTCATCTTGCCGAATTATCCTCATTATATCGAACAAACAGTGCATTACTAACGAGCGATGCTACTACTGCTACTACTACTACTACTAATGCTGCCTCTACTACTACTGCTGCTACTACTACTACTACTAACATTACTTCTACTGCTATTACTACTACTACTACTACTACTAATATATATGTATATACAATATATATTTATATTTGTTGGAAGGAGACCATATTTTACTTAGTTTTGTATGAATTCTACCAATTAAGGTTTGTCTTTTCAATTTTTCTTAATAGAATTTTCTGGATATTATTCAATTTGTAGAAAATAGAATTATCCAAGTTCATCATGAAAATTTGATGAAACTGTTGATATCCAAATTCCTCATAGAGATAAGGCCTTATTTCAATTTCTCACAATCATTTTCAGTGCAGCTTTGGTTTATATAGTTTTTTTTAAACAAAGTAAAGTTTGTTCTTTAGCAAAGTGAGTTGCTAATTTGTGTCAAATTCTTTATCTCCTTTGTTGTTGTCATTTCCTTGTTCTTTATTGTTATTGTATTAATTAATATTAGAGCGTCGAGTTGGTAATGACGTAATCGTTCTTTGTTGGATGTTTATTTGGGGTTCATTGATATCTATTAGGACAGCTTCTGCATATTTTAAATGTATTGTGTTGGTATTTTGATTAATTATTTTTGGGTTGTTGTCAAGAATTTGGCGGGTTATTGGAGTTGCATGTGTTGATTGCAAGTGAGATTTGATGGCTCCTCTATGTGTAGGCATTGTGAGACGTCTTGATAGTGAAGTGGTCGTAACACCAATACCTGTACGAATGTTGTTGAGGAGCACAGTCATCAATGGGGCCTTTATGTTCATATATCACGTGACAACGCCTTGTTTTTAAAAGTCTTGTAACACAGTAAACACGTACATGGGCACTTGAGTCATTGTTCTAGCGAATTGTTTCCGTAAAGGCTCTCCTTCTTGCGTCTGCTACTTTCAATTGAATACATCCATCTCTGTTATTTTAGATCTTTCTCTTTTAAATAATGAAAAATTTCAAAAAAATTGTGAAATATTGTCGAAAAGGGAAGAAAAAAAATTAAATGAAGTATAACTTGTAATGAATAAAATATTTTTCGCAAGGAGGCACATATGTTTTTGTGGTTTCTTCAATTGTTACATGCTTTTCTTTACACGTCTGTACAAAATGTTCTTAATTTTTTCTTGGTTTATACATATGTGTGTTTGCTAAATTTATATCTACACATACAAACACACACAAATACGTATACATAATAACATACATAAAAAGACACACATACATACATGCACACATATATATTTATTTGTTTCCTTTGCTTTCTGGCCACTTCTCAATTTACTGATCTTATTGAGAAGAAAGCACATCTGAGCCATATAACAAAGTAGCACCCAATGACAAGCACGCACGCAAAATACGTACAGAAAAATTCATTCACATGCAAATATTTAACACTCTTATTACAAACTTAAACTCATAGAATCTTTATACAATTTTAGAATGTGTGAATTGTAATTTAATTTTATAATCAAATTACAATTCACACATAATACATTATTTAAAACCAAAAAAATTTCAAAATAAAATGAAACATGGAGATGGAACATATACAGATGTAGAAAGATGAAGAAAGAAAGAGAGAGAGAGAGAGAGAGAGAGAGAAAGAAAAACAGACACACGTACAGTGCACACATTGAAGCGACTATTTGTGTACACATTCCTTGCGTTGAGCAGTCATTTTATTCGGGCTTGTGTTAATACATTACAAATACCTTGCCTGGCTTCTCAGAGCACCGCATCTCATGGCTTCAAACATACGTCTAGCTATGTGTGCGTTAGTGCGTGTGTATATGTGTGTGTCTGTGTGTGTCTCTGTGTGTGTGTTTGTGTGTGTGTGTATGTATGTGTATGTATGTTTTATTTGTATTGTAGAGAATATCAAATGTTCTACGTTAATATCAAGAAATGATAACACACGAACTTTCTTCTAATAAAAGTTACACTATAACTAAGATTGAAATAACCTTTTGATTGCTTCTTACTTGACAAATGCACTGTAATCTTCAGCAATATTTATTTTACTTTCAAAGAAGTTTGAAGGCTCCTATGTAAAAAATTGTTCAAGCCATACGTGCCTTATATAATATGAATTTATTACATTTTTCATCCAACGTCTTTAAACGTGTCACACAAAGTTTTAATTTAATTTCGGTAATGCGTGATTAGACAAGAGATTGAGGTAATTGAAGAAAGATTTTTTGATAAAAAAAAAAAAATAATTACTTACTTAAAATTTATAATAATATTTTTATAAATTTAAAGGTACAAATTAAAGTTTATCTTCCATTTTGTAATGTAGGTGTATACCATTAGAGAAAAATTTTATAAGGAGGAAATAAAAATTATTCAACAATTATTAGCAACATTAAAACTGATCAGACTATGCAAGTAATGTTACAAAATCAATCGTTATAGAACGAAAATGTCAAAATTTTAAAAATTTGTTTAAATATTACAATTAAATATCAAAAGCATCCTGCAGAGGCACAAAGTAATTGTACTAATATGAAATATCCACTAGCAAGTATCACCAATAAGTAGCTGAATTATTAATAATATAGTAATTGTTAACAGAAGTAATGCGAAAAGGCTGGTGTTATTTCAGGAATTGAAAATGGTATCTTATTAAGAATTTAGGATAGTATCATATCAGGGATTGAAGATTGTATCTTATCAGGAGTTTAGCACAGTATCATATCAGAGATTGAAGATAATATCTTATCAAGAATTTAAGAAAGTATCATAAGGGATTTATCGAATAATAAGAATAAAAATAACGTAGAAAAGCTTATGAATGGAAGATGACTGTATTTAGTAGGAGTTATTTGAAGTTGTTGTTGTTGTTGGTGGTGGTGGCGGTGGAGTTATTTTTGTTGTCGTTGATGTTGTTGTTGTTGTTTGCTGTCATTCACTTCTTCCAATGCAATAAATTGATGAGAATTGTCGGTGTATGTAATTATATTGATGGTGTAACACAACACCATCATCATCCAAAAATAACATCATCATTTACACACTTTGCCTTCGTTCTCCTGATGTCTAATTGCACCATCATCATCGCGATTATCATTTACAACAACACAATCACAATCCTTATATTCATTATAATTATTTCCATCGTCTTAATTATTGTCTTATTCTTCATCGTCGACAACAACAACAACAACAACAACGTCGTCTTCGTCGTCATCATTGCCATCTTAATCACTCGTAGCTTTTTTCACAGCGATATGCCTTGGTAGATCACTAATGGGTGTTTATGCTTTGGTTGTACGTGTTTTTGAAACCGATGTCATTATTATTGTTGTTATTGTTGCTGTTTGTGATGTTTTGTTGTTGTTTGTAGTTGTTGTTGTTCATTTTGTTTTAGAATCCCTTATATTTTATTTGTGGCTAATGGTTATTGGTTTCTTCTCAGTGTTGCTGTTATTATGTTTGATTTTATTGTCGATGTTGTTTTGTGTGATTCATATTTTTAATTTTTTGTTGTTGCTGTTGTTGTAGCCGCTAATTTTTTTGTATTCCTTGCAGTTTGGTTCACTACTGACTGATCTATTCAATAGTTATAGTTTGGCTTGTGGGAGTTTTTGGATTTTTCTTTTTATAGTTTTTACGTTTTCTTGTTGATGTTTTTTGCTGTGTTATTTTAGAACAAAGTTTGGATTTTGGTATTTCTAATGGGTTTTTCCTATGTTTATAGACTGACAATGAGTTTGAAAAAATATTTTTAGCAAATAGTTGTTTTCAACGTTTTGGGAGGTAATTAGTAAAACAATGTCATAACGTAGTTTCGGGCTTGAAAATTTGTAGATCAATTATTTTCGTAATGCAGTAAATGTTTAAAATGAAAATTTTTCACGTCGGTGCTTCATGAATGTTGCGTTGTATTTAACAACAATTCTGAAACATTTTTCTCAAGTTATTATATAGTGAAGTTGTATGTAGTTATACAATTTCCGTTTTAAAAATTCAATATTCTTGCCCGTAGTGATGTATTAAAATGGCTGAAAACTTTTTAAAATTTTCCCCAAAATTCCGAACCATTAGTAATAAAAACAGCAAAATATTACATTAGCTGACGTCATTCTTACGTCACTCACTGATTCAACATTTTCGTTGTGATTTTTGTCTTTCGCAAAAAATCTTAACGTCGAAAGCTCGCTTGCTAATTGCAAAAACAAGTAGATGAAGAACATTTGCGGCAGCGTGCTGGGCTAAGCCATTGCGTATATACATTAAACTCGGCGGGAAGCTATGACGAACATTGCAGGCATCCATTTGTTTATATTTAACAAAAAATAAAATCAACTTCTAAAATAAATTTTCAAATTATTATAAAAAATGTGTTTTTTTTTGCATTAGCACTTTATCTTCTTTCTTACCATATAATACTCATCTTACCATATCATCACATATATCATCATGTCATATTGTATCATACTGCGTCGTATCATATTATATATCATATCATATCATTTCACATCACATCATGACCTACCATATACCCTATCATATCATATTATATCATATCATAACATATCACACCATATATCATATCATATCGTACTCTATATCATATCACCACATTACCACACAATCACACCGTCAGAGAAATGACGTCACCATCATCTCAATCACCAGGCCGGTCATCATTCAACAAATGCCTATGAATCGTTACGTCAGGCCTAAAAAGGTATAAATTGAAAAATCATCCATGCTTGAAATTTTTTGAAGGACGCCTGCATACTCATCGCCCGGCCATTTTGATGGAAAGCTTCGCGATTTTTCATGCGTTATGATTTCTCTTTGTTGCTGCCTCTTTGGTTTTTGTCGTCTTTGGTGTTATTGTTCTTTGCTGCTGTTTTTGTTGTTATTTTGTTTTCTTTTGTGTTAGTGTCCCTTGCTGTTGTTAATCTATGATTTGTTCTAGTTTCTTGTTATATTGTGAAGATGTGGTAGGTATCGCAATAATTTAATCTTGTTCGTGATGACTTTTCAATTATTCAAGTTATTATTAACCTTCTTTGGTGACATCATCGATTTTCTTGTATTGTTATCTTTGTTTTTTTTTTCAAATTTGGTCATCGATCTTTCATCTTGCATGAATGGAGGGGTGAAATAAATTGTTAGGACTTTGAATTATCATCGGGCTCTCCTTCTTTTTATAAGCATTTTCTATTATTTTCCAAGAATAAAATAAGTATCCAAACACTGTCAAAATTCAACATTTTGGACAAATTTTTAAAATTAAACCTCTAAAAACAGAAAGTCATTATTATTGCATAGGCCGATTTTTTTGTTCAACTTTAAAATGAAAATTTTGCCAAATAAAAATACTTGAAAGAGCTAAAAATCTTAAATATAGAACGTCCAAGAACTCATTTTTCTTGAAATATTTACAAATTATTTTTGAATTTTTCTTTAATTCCACACACACGAACATTGCATTGCCACGCCATCATCAGTCAACCTAGGAAGACATACATACATGTTGGAAACGGTTAAACATACATAAAACTGCATAAATTTGTTTCAATGATTCAATTTTGATTCAAATAGGAAATATAAAAGATGGGAAATTAAAAAAAAAGAAATAGCCAAATAAACAAACACGGTGGAAGATGAGGATAATGAAATGAGTTCACTGGAGCTGTACATTTGATAAATGAGATGTGGAGAGTCCTATGCTACACATCACTGCACGAACAATTCAAAAAATATAACAGACACACGCTGACGTGGAGGCAGATTATTCTTTGAAACAAAATTATTTATATTTGTAAGTGCGTTCTCATTACGCGATTTGTGAGAGTAAACATCGAATGATCCAAACCACATGTCCCATTTATTACTTAACCATATACGAATAATGTCATTTGATAAAAATTAACAAAACTCTCGATTACGTTTTCAAAAAATTCCACACACACACAAACAAACACACATACACTTGAGCAAAGCAATAGATAGACACGCAGTGATAAGAGTTTAAATGCTGGTCCGGCTGTAGAAAATTTTGCTTTTTATGGCTTTTTTGGTTTACTGCAATATGGACATACTAGGTATTGAAAATAACTACGGATTCGCATTTGATATCTATGATTTTACTTTATCTTATTTATTTTATAATAAAAAAATACATTTGAATGCTTGATCGTCTGATAATATTTTTAATAAAAAATAAATATATTTGTAAAATTACTATGGTTAAATTATTTCTGTCATAATTTGTAGAACTGCTAATGATTGGGAGGCTATCAATATTTCAATTAGGTACCCGTCTTCCTAATTCCAAAGTGTAGATAACAACCACGCCAATGTTTTTAATGTGACAGTATCACAAATTGTGTGTAAAAAAGGAAAGAGAGAAAAGAGAGAAACATGAATAGAAAAAGAAAGGAAGAGAGAGGATGGAAAAAACAGAGAAAGAGAGAGAGAGAAAGAGAGAGAGAGAGAAAGAGAGATATATATATAGAGATAGAAAGTTGAATGTTGAATGTAAGTCTGCACGATCTCATCATCATTCAACGTCAACAGCCATCAAATGCAGACATCAACATCTATTAGTTTTAACATCATTCAACCTTTCACACATTACATACAAACATACGCGTAGATACTAACCCACACACACACGCACACACACACACACGCACACACACACATAAAACCACAAGCACACATGAGCCCACGCACATACCAACATACATTAAAATTTTGGTTTCTAAATATAAGCAAACAACAGTAAAACATGAACATAACTACTCTAAACACAAACAAGCAAACCAGAAACAGAACAACAATAAAATATAAACAGTAGATATCATTCGCAGTTCGCAACAACTACAACAACGTTAACTGTCGACATAAACAAAAATAATTTAAAGTAAGTAAGCATGCACTCACAAATAATACCGCTGTTGTTCAGATCTATTGCAGAATGCCAAACATGGCACCAAGCACGTGCGAGAGTCTGCCTAACTGTATGTATATGCCTTTGTATGTATGTATGTTTGTATGTATGTATGTTTGTATGTATGTATGTTTAGACGTACGTACGTATGTATGTATGTTTGTTTGCTTGTTTGTATGATTTTATGTTTATATGTATAATGTGTTGTATGAATTTATGGTCTCATTCTAACATATATGTATGTATGTATTTATGTATATATGTATGTTTGTATGTATGTATATATTTTGTTATGTTTGTTTGTATGATTTTATACATGTTAGTGTGTTTGCATGTAAGTAATGTAAGTATATATGTATGCATATAGTGTTTTTCAGTTCTATTCATGAACCTTCAAACTTCATTTTATCCATTTATCTGTCAGTCAAACATACCATCCATCAATCATTTAATTCATCCAACAACCATTCATTCATTCAATCTATCAAAAGATAGATTGAATGAATGATTGGATATCAATCTGCTAATCATTCATTCATTTATGTTATTATTGTTATTATTTGGTTAATTCGTCTGTTTTGTTCTTTGGTTAGTTAATTAATGCATTAATTAATTCATTTAAGCATCCATTTATTTGTTCATTCATTCATTAATTCATTCATTTAATCATTTATTCATTCATTTGTTCACTATTCACTCATTCATTCAAATTGTTTGACATCAAACCATCACAGCCATCCGTCACAAAAGTGTTTAATCTGCTATCAAATATTCCATTTATTAATTAATTTTTGTCATTTCGTTTCAACATGTGCACAAAATTTATTTGTTTTTTTTACCGCTATCGAGTCAGTCTTTCTTCTGACTGTTAAAAGTTTCATATTTCGTAATCTTGGTCCCAGCCCCAGACTCTCTTACCATCGTTTTGTAGTTCTCGAGCAATTTTTACGACGATTTTGGTTTATCATGTCGTTAATCCATTCATCCATCAATCAATAAATTTTCATTTGAATAGTTAAATATCATTGTTCCAGTCAAGCAATCCATTCATTCATTTATTCACTCACTCATTTACTAAGTCACTTATTCATTCACTCACTCAGTAACTCTTTCATTCATTTATTCATTCATTCACTCAGTAATTCATTCATTCATTTATTAATTAATTCATTCATTTATTTATTCATCCATAAAATCCATCTATACATTTTTTTGTGAGATTTTTCAACAGTCTGATATATTCAGTGAAATTTCATTTTAGAAAGTATCAGGTTTTAAAGCAGCGAGGAAGAAATTGTTGGTAAAAAAAATTTGTGATGTCATCATTCTTTTCATCACAGCTATCACGCTTTTGGTTCACATCATCATCATTTTATAATTTTATTTTGTCCATTTTCATTTATATCATTACCATTTTTATTATTTTATCACCATATATCTTGACTAGGCTAACATTTTACAACTCTCAGCAACATCATTTTAATAATAGTAAAAATATCATACTTGTCGTTATCACTGTTATCATGAAACATCATCTTTCTTTAATTAATCATTTTCGAATTTTTCCTATCTGACGTATGTATGTGATGAGTTTGTCGACTAGTTTATTATGAGTTTGTCAATCTTTCCCGTTATATGCACTTTCCGCTGCAAGACATTAATCATAGTTTTTTTTCAATGTCAATGTTTGATTATGATCAATAAAATTATTTCGATATTTCAAGAGTTTTTTTTCATCAATATTTTTCTAGTCAGCGCTCCTCATTCACACACAAAGACAACCACATACGCACGCACGTACACAAAAACACACGCACACATACACACAGAATATAGTTTAGATGTGTTTGTTATTATAAACCCACAACAATTTTTAATCAATCAAAGTCGACAGCCTGTATAAATGGGTCGCATGTATCGCCAATAGTAATCAGTGTTTTAGTGTTATCATCGTCGGCAACAAACTTGTAATAAATGAATGAATAAATAAATAAATAAATATTTAAAAAAATAATAATTATTATATTAAATTACTCTTACCACTACTGCTAATGTTGATTAACGAACAATCAATAAAATACATACAAATTAGAGAAGACTTACATATGTGCTTTGAACCAAACAGAAATATTGATATTACACATACATATACACATACACATACATACAAATTCGATCCCACTAACGCGAATTAACATAAGCAAATATTTGTATAAACATTAGCGAAATTAAACACCAAGCGCTCATAAATAGAATGACCATATTAGTCTAGAGTAACATTGCTAGTAAAACAACAAAAAATATCATCAAATATTTTTAATTTTTTTCAAAAGTACAAATATTATTAGGAAAATTTACCCAAAAAAAACACTGGAAAACATCAAAAAAGTCATGCGATCAAATGCACACGCACACATAGAGGACAAACATAAACAGATAAACATAGTCAAACATATGAACATCGCTAACAGCAACATAGACAAACAGTAGACACGTTCGTAGACATAAACGCGACATAAACATAAACAGAGCGATACATATAAACATTGCATGGCTCGCATAAACATGTCTATCGCAGCACGCATCAGCATGTATTAGGCGGTACATCCTAATTATCATTCAAATAAACGAATGCCGGTTGTCATGCACACTTAGGTACGTACATGCATCTGGAAGAAAATGGAGACATACATTCCAGACAGGCTACAAATTGATCATATATAAATGACACACATACATACATTTATTTATATTTATATAGGCTTAGAAAAAAAAAACTTTTCTCTAGTAAATGTTTTAAATAGACATGAAAGGCTATCCAGCAAGCGGAAGAACATGAGTGACGGATGTTTCAATTAGGTTTCACTACAATTTTTTTAACTAAGAAGTGTATGAAAATAAATGAAAGAATGGTTTTCCAATTTTTCTATCTAAGAAAAATTATTTCAAAATAAAAATGTTCTCAAATTTATTATAAAATTTTTGTTGTTGTATAAAATGAAGATTTTATTTGTAATATTCATAAAATGAAATCTAAATTATTTTATTATAAATTTGAAACTATTCAGCAAGAATTTTTCAACAATAACCCACATGATATTTGAATGCTAATTACAGAAAACCGTACAATGATATTTTGCTCGAAAAAAACATCTTTGTTTTTAGATAAAAAAAACCATCGAAACTGTATTTAATCACAAACCATATGAAAAAACTGAACCAAAAAAAAGATGAAACATAAAGAAATACAAAAAATTAATCAAGAAAAAAGAACATAGTATAAAAAAACAAGACTTGAACTTCATAGGACCAGTAAGCTTAACTTGACCAGAAGGGAATTCGATCAATTTCATTTCAGTGGTTATATGTATTGATACAAACATATACACAAACAAGATGTTGGAATAATGAAATAAAAAGAATTATACTACTACTACTTCTACTACTACTTCTACTACTGCTACAACTACTACTATTACTACTACTACTACTACTACTACTACTACTACTACTACTACTACTACTACTACTACTATTATTATTATTACTACTACTACTTCTACTACTACTACTACTGATGCTTTAATTAAAATGAAAAAAATTGAAATTATAAAGTTATAACATCTGCTACAACAAACAATAACTTGAATTATGACAAATTTTAAAACCGTTTATTTTTGAAGTGATAAAAATGATGATAAGAAAATGATGATGACCAAATGATGATGAGGATGAGGATGAGGATGAATAGTAGAGCAATAAATTTGAAAGCTAATTTAGAACAATGATGATGACGTCAAATCTATTAGATTTATGGCAGATATTCTAGAAAGCTTTAAAAAAATTTATGATGACGACGATGATGACGATGATGTTGATATCTTTATCATCATCTTCATCATCACTCAGCTTTACTCACCATCTTTATCTATCCATCCTATATTTGTGTCATGTCTTGTACGAATTCAATTTCGCAAAACAATGAAGGAGTGCCATATTGCAAGGCATGAATTTCATTTCAATTGCATTCAAAATGAAGTAAAAGAAACATCTGTGTGAATGATGCTTATGTATGTATGTACACATACACGCACACATACACGCACACATACATTAAAACATACTCAAAATACAAAAATACAACATACGTACATGCTTAGGCTGACAGATATACTCACCACAACAAATGAAACAAAAAACACACAGCAAACACAAATCTAAGTAGTTGTTAAAATCTATTCACAAACTTTTAAAACAAGCCATCATTGACGTGTTAGTGTGCACGTACAATATTTTATCTATTGTACACACTTGTACAAACATTTTTAAACATTTGTACTAATACGCAGACAATGGAACAAAACATCCCTGGAATTGAAAAATGCAATTATGTACCAAGCCAAAAAACAAAATGGACTGAAAGCATACGGACAAATAAGCTCACATAGATATTTGCCTACGTTTGTCATATAATACGCTTATGTACACACAACACGTACCTGTATGTACACACAAAATGTACACACAAAATGTACACACAAAACGTACACGGCCTCATGTATGCACGCACGAATGCACAAGAAAGTCACACGTGCACAAGTCAGCAGCGTCATCGCAACGTCAATTTCTAATTAAGGAAACCACGTGAGTTAAATAAACACGTGGGTTTTCCCCGCTGTCACAGATGCGACGAAGCAACGGTTAGGATGATGAAGATAATTGCGATGCGTCCTATCAATGATGAAACTCACTCCGATGAAGAAGATGATGACGACCGCGATGATGGTGGAACATCGCTAAATGTTTCTGTTAATAACTGTAAAGCTTTTTTTGTAACGTATATGATAATTTGTTAAAATCGATCTAAAACTTTGGCGCAAGATTGGCGAAGTGGACGTGCATGTTCCTTGTGATTCGAAAAATATGGTTCATACCGGACTGTCGTTAATCGGACCAGTTATCTAATAGGAAGTAGTAAATCTCTGGAAATGGAATCAAATAAAAAAAATAAAGTTCTTTTAGTTAATAAAGAACCGCTTAATCGTACCGCAAACCTAGGAGCCATCGAAATATAATCCTTTGACAAGGAAATGCAGGCTCATTTTGTCTTTTGACTGACGTTCATAATACAGTATGTACGCTGTTCTGTAAAAGCACGTTGATGTATTTCTTGCAGTATCCATTTCTCGGGATTGATTCAATTTTTTGTATGCTAGGTGTATATATTTTTAGATCTGACATCGACGTGCCATCACGCATCAACATGCGTCAGCATGAATTACTATGCAACCATGCATCGACATGCATTCGTGCATGACGTGGTTGACATACAATGCATGCATGCATGGACGTGTATGGAAAGTACATCCTAATGAGCTTACTGAAGAGCGTCTCTCTGTATTTTGGAAATGAGGTGAACCTGAATACTCGCTGTGCTCCACATACTTGCACAGAACATTCATCATATGTGCATGTTTGTGTGTTTCTTTGAACATGCATGACTGTGTTTGTAAGTCTTGTTTGTGTGTATTGTTTGTGAGACTTGTTTATGTGTCTTGTTTGTGTGTTTGGTTTGTGTGTCTTTGCATTGTAGTAAAACAGGTCAACAAATAAAAATAAATTTTAAAAATGAATCACGATCTAGACGCTGGGAATATAATTTAAAATTATGACTTCACAAATGACAGAATTAAAATTACGCAAACATATATACACCCAAACAAAAAAACACTTCAACAGGCATACACACCGAACAAACAAATCAACTACCATGCAAACAAACACAACAAAGCATTCCAGCATACACACCCACACACTCTCATGAATATGTATGAGATCAAATGCACTTACATACAAAGGCAAGTTACACTTGAACAAATCCATAGAAGAAGCAAACCATCTCACACAACATAAACAAAAATAAACATACACCAAGCTAACAATAAAGTTCACAAACCACACTATAAACATAATCATTTGATTGGAAATTCCCCAATTAACCTAATAAACACACTCAATCAGCTAACCAGCGGTTATGAAATTTTAAATAAAACTTTAAAATTACAACAAATAAACATAGATTTGTGTTTATTTACAGTGGCTTTTCATTGAAACAAGCCAACAAACATATTATACCGCATCAAATACCATCTCTCCAACTTTACAAATGTGTATGTTTGCACGCAGAATGCGATTTGCACTTAAGAGATCAGTGTGAATGTACTAGGCTAGGCGGTAGGTTAATTCAGCAGGAGGTAGAAGGAAACGAAGCGTCAGTAATCCAAGTTGCTTTTGTTGATGTTATTGTTGTTGTTGTTGTGTTGTTGGTGGTGGTGATGTTGTCGTAGTGTCATTGTTTTTGTGTTGCTGATGTTTTTGTTGGTGTTGTTACTGTGGCTGTTATGGTGTTGGTGTTATTTTCGTCGTCATTTTTGGTTGTTAAATATTATTTAATGGATTGTACAGTTTCGTATTCCAGTTTTATTCATAGATAAAACAGATTAATAGCTGCATTGAAATTTTTATAAAAATTTATATAACAATGATGATGTGATGAAGATGATGTGATGAAGATGATGTGATGAAGATGATGAGGATGATGATGATGAGGAGGATGATGAGGATGAAGATGGTGATGACGATGAATATGATAATTCTGATTAAAAAGCCATTAATATAGCTAGTAGTGAAAGAGTAATGTTACGTATCAATCAAACATGAATTTATAATTCGGCGGGCAACTGATTCTTTCTCACTCTCTCTTTTTCTCTCTCTGTCTCTCTCTCTCTTTCTCTCTCTCTCACACACACACAAACACAAACACACACATATCCATACGTACACACGCACCCATAAGTTTAAATACATTTTCATTTATAATATTCTGTTAATTGGAAATTAAAATATACGCCAAGTATTTTTTAAATGTGTGTCTGTATAACGCGTGTTTAGTTTTTTAATTTTTTGTTTAAGGTTTTGGAGAAAGCTTTTACGACTTGTTTAGTTTTTAAATGTCTAAATGTTTTTGTATAACCACATTTGTTGGTGTGAAAAATGTTTGCGTCGCTAGGTGTTGGTCTAAATTTACGTGTGTCCTGTGTGTGTGTGTGTGTGTGTGTGTGTGTGTGTGTGTGTGTATAGTTTATTTATATGATTTTGATTAAATAAATTTGTACTTGATTTCCATACATTTATATGTTTAAGTTTTTATGTTTAAGTTTGTATGTTTCAGTGTTTGTATGTTTAAGTTTGTATGTTTAAGTTTGTATGTTTAAGTTTGTATGTTTAAGTTTGTATGTTTATGTATGTGTTTGTGGGTGATTGCGTGTGCGCTTGTTTATGTTTGCGTTAGTATAATTGCGTGCGTGGTTCTTGTTTGGTGAGAAAATTGAATCTCGCATTGGATGGGTGGCAAACGAAATGCAATCGTCATCATTGACGTCATTTGTCCTGAAGTACTCCTGGTTTAGTTGTTCAGTTGTTGTTATTGTTCAGTTGTTGTTGTTGTTTTTGTTGTTGATGTTGTTCAGTTCAGTTGTTGTATTTCAGTTGTTGTATTTTAGATGTTGTATTTCAGATATTGTTTCTCCGATGTTGTTGACGGTGTTGTCCTAAAATACATTATTGTTTGTCTAGTTTTAGCCGTTGGAGCATTTAATGCTATTGTTTTCGTTGTTAATGTAATTTTATTATATTGCTGTAATAACGTTGGTTTGGACTGATGCGAGGTTGAAAATTTATGGCTTTGTTTTGATTGATTTATCGCGTGTTCCATTTTTTTCAAAATTATTACTTTTAGTACTTAGTGTGAATTGACGACTTTTGCTGTTGTCATTATTCATCAGAGTCTGGATGATTATCAGCGTCATTATCATTGTTTTTATCATCATCATCATCATCATCATCATCATCATCATCATCATCATCATCATCATCATCATCATCATCATCATCATCATCATCATAGCCATAATGATCATTATCATCATCATCGTTGTCGTCGTCATTATTATCACCATCGTCTTATTTATATAAAAATTTACAGTGAAGACAATTTTTGTGTATTAACTTAAAAAATATTTTCTCAAAATAAAAAGATATTCTTTGAAAATAAATTTTCATTATAATTGCGTTTTAGTATGTTTGATATTTCTAAATATTTATTATGTATAATTTTTTCATTTCAGTTACACGTGACGTTTACATTTTGCAGCTTGATTGATTCAATATGTGTATGCAAGCGTTTTTGTGTGTGTTTAACGTCATAATCATGATCGAATATAAAGATATGTGTCCGCGTGTGTGTATGTGAATGTGTGTTTGTATGTGTGTGTGTGAATGTGTGTTTGTGTGTGTGTGATTAAATGTGTGTGTGTGTGTGTGTGAATAAGTGTGTGTGTGTCTTCTATATACGTACAGGGATTTTGTACAAATGCGTCTAGCATTGAGTAATTTAATTAGAAAGCCAAATCCATGAAAGCAAACAAATTTTTTCTGCATATAAACAACAACATTGACAGGGGAAAAACATATTCATGATGAGAATAAAAACATTGAAGACGTTGAAAAAAATGCAAAACCTACCTCAGACAAACCAAAAACTAAATGGATAACAAAATGAAAAAAAACGAGATGAAAAACCCAATAAAAAAAACCAATAAAACACATCAATTTGCAGATGCGCAAACAGTTTGGATACTGGATAAATTGAATCCGCTAGTCATATGGGCGAGCGTGCTGCCTACAAGATATACAAACATAAAAACTATACAAAATATACAAACTATACAAAGCATACAAACTATAAAAACGAACAAAAAATACAAACTATACGAAACATACAAAGTATACAAAAATACAAGATATATATACTATACAAAACAAACTATACAAAAAATACAAACTATACAAAACATACAAAGTATACAAAAATAAAAGATATATAAACTATACAAAACAAACTATACAAACCATACAAACTATACAAACATACAAACTATACAAAACGTACAAACTATACAAACTAATAAGATATACATACTATAGAAACTAGCAAAAATGTACAAACATAAAAGGTATACAGATATTGTATGCGTACATCAAATCAGTCATACGAAGCTATACACATTAAATGTTTACCAAAAATTCCACGTTTGATAATAAAAATGCAAAGTCGGAATTATAGAAAAAAATGAAAAATTTACATACACAACCCATGTTTTCATACGAGTATTAAAAATGCATGCAAAACAAACAAGAAAATTTATAACACATGCAAATATTTACTCTAAACAAACCGGCAACAATTATAATTGAGCAAACAAACCGTAATACTTTCAATACTTTCCGACCGACTGTTCAACTATAAAAATGTTTATAGACACCACACACACACACACGCACGCACGCACGCACGCACACACACACACGCACACAAATGATATGTACAAAAGCAATATATTGATTGGAAAGAAACATTTAAAACGTACACCAACATACCAATCTTCGGTAAACAAATTATGCAATCATCTAACATACAAACCTATATACTCAAACAAAATAACACCTACTGCATACAAAACATCAACATAATACATAACAAACAAATTACATACATGTTTGTATTGTATATTGTACCTCAGCAAACATACAACACTAAACACGTCTTTATTTTCCATTGTATTTCCATATCCAATTATTTCCCAATATTTTTTCCCTTGTTTGCTGAACCTTTTATTTTAATGGATTTTTCTAATTTGGTCGGGGTATGTTTGTATAAGCATGAGCTGGTGTGATGGTTTTTGTTTTTTGTTTGGCAATTTTTTCACGTGTCTCTGTCTATTTTATTTTCCAAATTTAGTTTTTCCATAGTTTAACAAAAAAAATTTTTTTGTTTCTTTTTTTAAACTAATTTTTTTCGAATTTATTGAAATAACTATTCAATATAAAATGAAAAATCTAATCCATGCGTCATGATTCAAATATCAACGAGCAACAAACATCATTAGGTGATTGCGACTTTAATAATTGCAATCAATCCCTCATCCAATCATCTCGTTCACTATCACTATCACTATCACACAAAAACACCCAGACACATGCACCTGTGTAGTTTCCATGTACTTACATGCTAGTTCTCGAGTACTGACAAAGTACTCGCGTACGTTTTATGTACTTTTATTAGTGTACTTATTCACGGAGATGTACTTATTTGAGTCCATGCATATTTACAGCTTATTCCTGCGTTTTCAAACTTTTAACTCTTGCTTACATAAATAAATATTTAATAAGAAGATGATAATTTTGAGTAAAGTAATGTTCTTGGATGAGTGAAATGATGATAATAAAGAGTGAAATGATCATAATAAGGAGTGAAAGGAGTGATATGACGTTAATACTTACCAAAATGACGATAATGTTTATAAAATATTGATAATAATGAGTTGAATGACGTTGCTAATGAGTGAATTGATGTTATTTATGATAATAAAAGGTCTGTAATAAAAATGAAACTCTTAATCGTTTGTGGTGGTGGTTTGGACGCACGACACTAATAACTGACGCATGGGTGATTGTTATAAACGGTGATGGTGAAAAACAGTGATGATGATGAAAATGATGATGAAAATGATGATGAAGATATAAACAATGGTGATGAACATTGTGATGATGGTAAGAATATGATGAAGAATAATTATTAAAAACCAAGTGACACTATTAAAATTCTATTACATTCAAACCTTAATAAAGTGAGGTTATAAAATAAAGTTTCAATAATAAAAATAATTAAATAATTAAAAATTAATTTTATTAATAATAATGTTGAAAACCATAAAACAAAAATAGAAATAATACAAAGACAACGACATAGCATAACAACTACCGGTAAAATTGTCAGAATTCATTAAACTTTGGCCATCACAGCTAAAAAGCTAAATAAGCAAAAAATGTTTAAACCACAATAACAACGACAGCAACGACAACAACAACAACAACAAGATATAAACATCATCAACAACATTAATAATAAATATTAATAAAAATAAAAAAAATAATAATAAACAAAACAGAAGATACGAGCGCAAAAAAAAGAATTCGGCAACGGACAGATAGGCGTTTGCTTTGCGCGTACGTGTTCGTGATTGCTAAGGAGCCTAATAAACTTTCAAAACACGAATGCGTCTTTTATTATTATTCTTATTGTTTTCTTATTATTCTTATTGTTTTTTTATTATTCTTATTGTTTTCTTATTATTCTTATTGTTTTTTATTATTATTCTTATTATTATTTATTATTATTAACGTTTGCGGTAATATTTTGCTGGCTTTTGTTTTTGTTTATCGTGTTTTTTATTTATTTTCTGTTAATTTGTTTTGCATATACACATTGATTGATGTATTCTGTTGTTGTCATTAATATAATGTTTTTAATTTGTTGTTGTTGTTTATGTTGTTGTTGTTATCGCCGTTGTTGTTTTGTTGTTGTTTGGACGTGTTATAGACTCCATTATAACTTTTCTTGCCAAAGTTCGTGTCAATATATTCTACGTCATTATTAATCAACCCAATATATTATAATGAAAAGTGACGTTGACAACCTCATTAGCATAATTTATTAATGCGTCAATTAGTGAAGAAACATTAATGAGTCTCTTAATGGTGTGGAATGATGTATCTGCCTACGCACGAGCGAACACACAAAACATAACATACACACATACACACAAATACATACACACACAAGCACACAAATACATACACACACAAACACACACATGGCTTTAAGAATGTTGATCAACAAATTTTTCTACAATAATCTGTAAAATAATACCTTGGCTATTAAAGCCAGCGTTGAAAATTGCTCCCAGTATAAATCCTTAATTTTATAAATTTGATATATTTATACATGTTATATATATATGTGTGGAAAAATATATGTTTGTGTGTGTGTGTGTGTGTGTGTACGTGTCAATGTTTCCATGTGTGTGTGTGTGAGAGTATGTGTGTGTTCTTACTTCTTATCCAACATCTTAAACAATTCCAAGTGAGGTGCTGACGGATTCAGTGCTCGCATCTCTTAACATATAACGATGCGTGCATGTATCGGAACAGTATTTCCAGCTTCATACATCAATGGCAATGTTAATTGGCTAATTATATAAACGTAAATGAACGGATAAATATAAACGTGTAAGGGAAATAGAATCTTATAAAAAATAAAACTATGTTTTTGTAGGTGAATGGAAGGGTGATTTAAATTTGCTGACGCAGTACCGCTTATCTTTGACGAAAAAAATTATGGAAATGAAAAAATATATATGAAAAAATTATAAATAATGTTGAAAAAAAAGTTTGATAATCTTTTTGGAGAATGAAATTCAAAAATGAAAGCGGCACAGGAAAACATATGATTGCATCAAGCAACAATCTCATCTCGTGTCGTCTCAGATGTATGTACACACACGACGTCACGTGATATCTCAACATGTACATACAGCATACACGCAGAACATGTAGGTAACATGTGCACAAACAGGTTGCATGTAGGTAGATACAAAAAAAATCACCACAGATCAAACTTTTAAATTATTTTGTGTTCTTGGGATTGCTCAAGTGCATCAGAGTTCACTTCATATACAAACTAATAATGCTCACTACAGATTTAGACAAGAATACATAGAATTTGAAAAATGAAAAAACAAATAAAATAAAGTAATAGATGAATAGTTTTCCATACATATAAACAAACAAAATGAAACAGGATGACATAGAACAAACAGACAAGCCAGCAACTGATCATTCAGCAATGCCACGACATCCAGCAATTTAAATGTCATCATGAATAATGCTAGCGACTTCATCATTGCAAAAACTTTGTGTACAAACATGACAAAACTAACGAAACAAATGTAAATATCTGAAAGGCTTGTGAAGACATGAACGCTTTATTGAGGAGTGCTTTGGGTGATGTTCAATATTTCTAATAGATCGTTATGATCAGCTTGTTTGTTATAAATAAGCAAGTTTGGTCAATTTGTTTTAGTTATCTTTCCGAAAATTTTTCATTTGATCTTATTCAAAAATGTTCATTGCATACTTCATCCATTTGGTTCGTTTTCTCTACTCAATTAATGTTAAATAGTGCAGTCTGCAGACATGGTCTGTTGTCAGTGTTAGCAAACTATTGTTATACTAAAATTATATTAAACATTTCATTTTTTTCAACATCAAAGTTGCTAGAAAAATTCATCGTCTTCAATATTTTAAAATTCTGAGCAAAGTGTTGATGGGAACAAACGAAAAGTGAATAAATCATTAAATCTTACTTACACGTACAACTATTAAAAGTTCAATGAAAATTTTATGCTAGAAAATAAAACTTTAATTGAAGGCAATAAAAAAACGCATTTTTGTGTTCTTTATCCTTTCTTTTTTTTTTATATTTTCAATAAAATCTGTTTGTCTAAATAATTTTCATCTTTTTCGTACCAAGTACAAAACAGATTATCAGTTTCTTACACTGGTGTTAGGACTATCGATTTATTTGACATTTTCTGTTAGATTGGGATTATCCAACAACTTTTTCAAGTTTTTTTATTATTTTTTTATTTTTTCATTTTCCATCTTGATTTTTATATTTTTTTACATATTTCAATCTATTTTTGTAGTTGTTGTTCGTGTTATTTTTGTAGCGTGTGTTTTTTCTTTCTTTTTCTTTACACAAGGAGCTCCATAAAGGCAGGCAATACGATCGGCGTTGGAATATTTACACGCTTCAGTTAGCTTACTTTAACGATCTGATGAGAGAGGGAGAGTTTGCCTTTTATGTGCGCGATAAACAATAAATAAGAATAACGAGGAAATTAAAAAAAAAAGGTTTGAAAATCATCGAAAATTCACTTCATAAATTTGTTCGATTTATCTAGTTATAAATTACTTTATCAAAATCATAAAACTATTTGAACTACAAAACATTTCAACTAAATGTTTTATTAATTTTGAAACTTATGAAACTTTTATAAAAATTGAAAATATAATATAAATCTACAATTTCAATTTTGCCAGAGATTTTCATTGTATTCGAAAAAATCTTTTGAAAGTCATAAAACTGTTTACAATGCTTTCAACACTCTGACAGTCAAGCATATCTTTTTGCGATCTGTTTTTCTTTATCAAATTAACTAACATAATAAGCTGCAAAAAACCTTCTTACTATTTTCAGTCTAAAATAAATTGCTATTAATATATTTCTATTTAATAATTAATTTTAAAATTTTTATTTAATTAAAGCATTCTCACAGAGAGCCCAAATTAAGAAGTCGTAATTAAATGAGCCCCATGGTGTCCATTAAATTTTTCTAATTATTTTTTGCTGAAATTTTATTTTATTTTATTATCGTCAAGGGAGATGATTTTGAATTGTTTCCATGCAGCAGTTGTTTCACTTTCTTGTGGAGTAATTAAAATCTCGTTACTAAATTAGTAATTGTTTTATAGCTGTGACGGAGGTAGTAGTATTGAAATGTTTCACAATTTTTAAGCCATATCCTATTTTCTGTCAAACACGTAATAATTTTAGTAATTTCGATTACTGAAAAACATTTTTACTTCAAAAAACTTTTCAAAACCGGAATGAAAAAACTTATTTTAATGAATTTCCTAAGAAGGTATATAATGAATAAATGAATTCCAAATCCGTGAACGTACATACATTTGTATAATAATTTTTAGCAAACTCAAAATAAAAGTATTCAAGTTCATGAAATTTTTCAAACAAAAAAGAGAAAATTAATTATAGAATTGAAAACCATCTCGAGTTAGTTCTTCTTTAAAAGTTGATTTTATTTTAAAATAAAAAAACTTTTTGAAAATTTCTGCACAAAAGTTCTTTACAAATGACCCCAAGTCCTGATCCAATAAATTTATCCAAAATATAAAACACAAAATAATTTTTCTTGTGATGCTGTTTTAACCCACACGAACTTTTTGTTACGAGGCAATCACAAAGTAGTTTCAACATGTTATTTCGTTCATATTCTCATACAATTAATTATTATGTGCCGTTAATTATGGAGTAAGAACTTGCACGTGTTCAGTTGTGCATTACATCTTTGCCTTGTTATCTTTCATGTTAATTAAAGGAGTGCTGAAAATCTTAATTACAGGCACAACTGAATATAATATAATTATCTGTGAATTAATATTATTAATAACTTTACAAAACAATTTATAAAAATGTTATCAAAATTATGGTCGTCGTATATTACTGCTTATTGTCAAATATTATAAACTAAAAGTACACTACCATGAAAACATCAACGATGTCACAAATACAATTAGCTAAATAACACGCTTTGATGTTACAATATTTGATAAAAGTTATAATCTAAAACTCTATAAATATCAACAGAACAGAATACGGCAAAATATATTGACAAAATATAGTGAAATAATGGCGAAGTATGGTAAAAATTAAGATCTTTCTAGCAATATTTCTAAGTCATTGTCAACAACAACAACAACAGTAACAGCAACAACAGTAACAACAACAACAGTAACAACAGCAAACAACAACTGCTGCAATCATAGTGGTAATGAAGCATCCTTGATCAAACACTGTACGATGATTCTTTCTACTTATGAGTCTCTCTTTCTCTCTCTCTCTCACTTTCTCTCTGCGAATCTCTGAAAACCATTTCTTTTTTATTTCTTTTTTGATTTCTATTTTTTCTGCTTCTTATTAGATTCCCATCTTTTTCTCATTTCTCTTTCTCTCTCTCTCTCTCTCTCTCTCACTCTTCTTCTTCATGGACTGACAAAAAAGAACAATACACTTATAAATTGAAAACAAATTAACCAGTATGAAACAAACAATTAAAACCTTTTTTTGAGTTAAACAGACTCAATAAAACAATAAATAATAAAACATTGAAAAATAAAACCACTAAATAAGAGAAGATGAATAAAAAATTTCGAACTCAAGACGGAAGCAACGAAGCAACAGCATTACTCGCTGCCAAAAGATACAATTTGTCATTTCACTCTACCTTTCAAAATAAAAAAAATTAAAAAAAAAACACACAACTAGATGATACACACACATAAACATAGACACACACGCACACACACAACCATAGACACACACGCACACACACACGTGTGTGTGTATCAGTCCACATAGCCAAAAAAACACACAACTACACACCAGATTTCAAAGTTACATTTGCACGCGGAATGGTACAAAGTATGTTAGGTCTGTAAAAAAAAAGTTATGCATACATCGGCCAACGTACTGTTGTGAAGATTTACTCACGCATAATAAATTCATTCTTGAGAATCACCAGCAAGAAAAATGAACAAACAAATCTCTTCATATTTTTTTTCTACATACAAACATTTATTTAAAATAAAACAATGCAAACGTACACACAAGCAGACGTACACACAACGAACACATACGCACAACGAAGCTTGTACGACGTACAATGACGAAGATGTCAAAATGCTCCAGAAAATTTCATCTTTTCCCTTGAGAAACCAGCTCAGTTACATGTGAACGTGCAAAGACGTGGAGTGGACCATGCCATGACATGCCAAGAGATGCAATCGTAAAGAAAGAAGGGAGATTGAAATATTGACGTCTTTCTTTCTTCTTCTTGCTGCATGGGAATTACACCGTTACTGCATGTTTATATGTTGCTGGATCAATGAGTTGGATTGTAAAAATTTGTAGAATGAGCAAATTGATTAAGGGCTTTTACCAAAAAAATGAAAGCCCTCGCTAAATATATAGGGACTTCCAGTTTTTTGTTTCCAAGAGCCTCCAACCTGTCCGCACGTAGACACACACACGCACATACAAACACGTTCAGTTCACACACCTTCTAACCACGCAATAACCTCTTGGTCCGTGCAACCACGCATATACAATATTAAAACTACAATAAAACGTTGTTATTACTGACTGTAAGAGTTTTTATAGCATTTATAACGTAGCAAAGAATATTTATACAAATGTGCGTGTCTGCTTACTGAACCTTCTGACAATGTCTAGAAATTTTTTTTCCTTCTCCCCATCTGAATTATAACCCTTTTATATTTACGGTATGCAAGCCGACTAAACAAAATTTATTTTTATCTCTCAAGGTTCGTTTTAGATATTTAATTTGTTTTTTTTTTTTAATGTAGAATAGAGCCGTGAAGCTGTGAAAACCGTGTTGGATGTAGCGAGTATGAATCTAAACGAGGGTTGAGTGTGGCATTTTATTTGATGAAAACCGCTATCTTTTTTAAGACAACTGAAATTTAAGTGTTGAGATCTAACGTAGAGTGAAATTTTGGCGACTCATTTCAATTTTATCACCATTTCGTGCGGCAAACAATTGAATCGTTTCAGTGTTTATATTTCATTTAAATTCGTTTCAAGTTTTTTATACTTTGGCCTCTGTTGGCTCTCTGCGATTAAACAATTTTCAAAAACTTTTACCTTTTTACCACGGGTTCTCTGTGAGCGATTGAATCGTAACAATTTCCCTTAAATTTGTTTCGTTTCCCGCTATTTAGTCCACTGTCTCCCGGCCGGCAATGGAACCGTTTTAATATTCATATTTATTTCAATTCGTTTCAAGTTTTTCACAATTTTGTCCGCTAGCTCCCTGCAAGCGATTGATCTGGTGTCAAGAAACTAGTTAAATGTAGAATAATATGCTTTTTTCAGTGGTTTCACTTACTTACTTTTTGTTACATCCACTCTATCTTCACTGTTACTCAAAGTTCTAATTTTTTAAAAGTTATTATTCATATTTCTCGATTATTATCTATATTATTCATTTATTTTTTATGTTTTTCAACGTTTTATATTTATGTTTTTCATTCATAATTTTTATTCTTTTGATTTATGTTGGCTGATGTTAGTAGCGTGCTTGCACGGGTATTGAAACACGCAAGCAAATGACATTTCATTTCTAAATGCCATGTTCTAGATTTCATCTTTCTTTTTTTCGTCGTAAGAAAATTTTCCTGAAAAATTTTTATTGAAAAAACCTTTCTTTATTGATAATTTTATTTTATTTGTTTTTAATTGAAAAAAAAATTAACTTTTGGGATTTGTGATTAACTGTTCAAATTATTTCAAAGCCAACTGTTAAATAAATTAGTAAACTGAACAAACAGTTGAACAAACAATTGAACGAACGTATGAACAAATAAGCGAACAAGTAAGAGAACAAATGATATTAATAATGTTTGCAATATTAACTAAACTGAACTAAAGCTACTTGTTGCACGCCATCTAGTGCATTTGTTATGACCACATCTAAACTTGTATTCAGCCATTTCGATTGTACTTTAGTTGTTGTTGTTGTTGTTCGTGATTTTGTGATGTAATTGTTGGTGTTGTTGTTTCACTTTTTGGTTTTCATAATCTCATTGTTGAGGCTGTTAATGGGATTGATGTCGTTGTAATTGAGGTAGTAATTTTAGTCCTACTTTCTAATAACTAAGGTTAACATTTTAACTGAGGATCCAAACAACCAACCAATCAACAACCAACCAGTCAGCCAACCCACCAGCTAACTAATCAACGAACCAACCATTCAACCAACCAACCAAACAATCAACCAACCAGTTAACCAGCCAGCCAACCAATTAATCAACCAGCCAACCGACCAACCAGCCAGATCATTCATAACACATCATCGCATTAGCAGCATAGTGAGAAAGACCGCCACTAAATTAGGAGAACGTCTATATTAAAAATAGCAATAAACATCACATGCAGGCATACACGCTGAAATGGAGAATATAAAAATTAAACAACGTTAACTGCCAACGACAGAAACATTAAAAATAAAAATTCTATTCATGACGTTATCTACAACGTCATCAAAAAAGTCATTAACAACATCAATTACATTAAAATTACATCGACAAATGTCACACATTGTTATTTTTTATTCACTGGAGCAACTAAATCATCAAAAACATAATAACACAAAATATCAATAAAATAACATCAATAATAATGAAACGTTGTGGATATGAACATGTTGATAATTATTTCAACATTATACAACATCAAAACACAATAACATCAACAACACAAAAACACTAACAGTGACAACAACACAACAACAATACAAACACCAACGACATCAACAACAACAACACTGTAACAAAATGGGAGTCATTTGCTCAGCGTTTTATGTTGTTGTTTCTTATCCAACCGTAAATACATTATACACTCTAACGCATATACTTGCATACATGCACATATAGTTATATACATACATATACATACATACACATAAAAAGAGACAGAGAAAAACAAAGAAAGAGAAAGAGAAAAAAAAAGTGAAAAAAGGAAAAAGAGAAGGAGATAGGAAGAGAAGATGATAGAGCAGGTCTGAAGACAAATTTTAATTTTTCGAAATAGAATATTTATTTATAAATGCAAATAAACACACAGGAAAATAATCATCACCACGTTTATATCTACGGACATGACATACACACATAAAAACACTCACACACTTATACACAAACCAACTTCCAAACGCACGCACACACGCACAAATACAGGAGCGCATTCATTCAAAGAAAGAGTTAACATAAAAATTGCGAATAGCATTTTGTTATTAGAATTCACTTCTATAATCCGAAGCAGAAAGATAAAGTGTGATGAAGTTGTCGTGTTTGCTCGTCATATTTGGGCTTAGCAGTGCTGCTGCTACTGCTAGTGCTGCTATTGCAGCTGCAGCTGCTATTGCTACTGCAGCTGCTGTTGATGTTGATGATGATGTGATGGTGAAGATGATGATAATGCTGATATTGATAACGGTAAGGTTGTTTAAAATGGTGACGAAAATAATATAGCAATAAACAAGATTATGAAAATTTGTGGCCACTGGCGATGCAACAGTTTTAAAACTGCAGAGACTACATGATGTTAATAATGAAAATGAAGCTACGTGCATACAAACAAAATGATTCTACTACTTCTACTACTAATACTTATTCTATTGCCAATTGTACTACAACAACAACAACTACTACCACTACTACTACTACTACTACTACTACTACTACTACTACTACTACTACTACTACTACTACTACTTTTACTACTATTACTACTGCTACTTCCACTACTACTACTACTACTACTACTACTACTACTACTACTACTTCTACTACTAATAGAAATAATAATGAAACGACTACCATTACTGCTACTACTATTATTATAACATCGGTGAAACTAAAAACCTAGCTTATCTGGAGGAATATAACTACTTAATAACTACTTCTACTACTATTACTACTGCTACTTCCATTACTACTACTACTACTATTACTACTACTACTACTACTTCTACTACTACTAATAGAAATAATAATGAGACGACTACCGTTACTGCTACTACTATTATTATAACATCGGTGAAACTAAAAACCTAGCTTATCTGGAGGAACATAAGGAAGAGATGCACGAAAATTTTAAACAGATAAGTGAAAACCATGAAAACCCGTTCAGGATTTTTCTCTGACTGCTGTTGCTGAAACTGAGAAGATGATGTTGATGAAGATGATGATGGTGATGATGAGGATTAAGTTAATGATGGTGTTGTTGTGGTTGTTGTTGCAGAAGATGACGGTGATGATAACGATGGTGATGATGGTGTTTATTTCGATGGTGTGGATGATGATAATGTATATGACGATTATAGTTATGTTGATGATTAAATGGAGAAGCAATGTGATGACGATGATGATTGAAAGTTAAAATAAAGCATTTTTCTATACAATACTCACCATAGTGAAATTATTGAAACGGTATTCCATTGATAAACTTAAAAGCTGGAAATATAAAATTCAATTTCACGACGACGACGACGATGATGATTATGAAAGTAATAATACCAATGAGGAAAATGACAAATATAAAATGCCTGACAACTTCTCAGAAACAAGAATTTTTTTTTCAATTTCTTTTCATTCAACTTCTTTTCTGCTATACTACAACTACTGCTGCTCTTTTTGTTACTCAAATTTTTATATTCATTAATTTAATTAAAGTACTAGCCCCAATATTTTTGTTTACTGACAATACTATTTTTATATTATTACTATTTTGAATGTAATTACCGACGTTAGCCGTTAAAACGTTCTAAGAAGAAACATTGCTGTTATGATTAAAAAACTGAATTGTCTAATAAAATTGTAAATGTTTGGCGAGTAAGAAACATTTATTCTGTCATTATATGACAGATTGATAATATTTTGAAATAACTGTAAAAAATAAAATGTTTATGGGCACATTTTAAATTGACAAAATTATTTCAAACTAGTTTTTGATGATAATCTCTTGGGATAATCAAAACAAGTCAAAATGTTATTTTTAAATATAAAAAAATGCAGAAACCCTGGACGTAAAAAAAAACCACAAAAACTTTTTTTAGATATCATAAAAAATTGAAAAAAATATGAAAAAAGAATTTGGGATGTTGTGATGAGCGTGGCCTGGGTGGGAGCCTTTGTTCGATTGATTATGTAAGGTCATCCTGCAAAAGAATCGATTCGAGGCGCCAAACTTTACAACATTTTTAGAAATATTTGTTTTATACATTTTTTCACTTGTTTTACACTTTTTTTGGGGATATTTGTTTAATACATTTTTTACTTGTTTTAGACATTTTTTCCACTTTATTTGTTTTCTTCCATTTTCTCTTCTTGCTTCATAAACACTTTGCTTATTTTTCCATGTTTTTTCACATTATCTGCTTGTTTGATGCAGGTTTTTTACTTTCGGTTTGGATAAATACTTCAAAGAAACGTGCTATCATAATTTATTTTCATTAGATGCTTTTAAAAGTACACCACAATGTTTTTTTTTATTAAAAAAATTATTTCACTTTTGTGTTGAAACATGAAAACACAACCCAAGATTGACAATAAATATTTTAAACATTTAATAGTATAACTGAAGACTTTAATAGCAGCGCATTGTTTGTGTACGTTAAGAAAGATTACATTAATTAGATAGATACAGTAGTACTCTCTACTAACGACTTTGAAATTGTCATAGAAATCAGGTTATAAAAGGGAGAGGTTTTAAATGGGGAGAAAGCCAATTTACAACCAAATAAAAAGATGTATACATTGTTTTTTATTAGTAAGTGTACACTGCATTGTGTTATATTCAAGCAATTTGGAAAATCCATGTTGTATTACTAAACTCAGAAATTTAAATTATTTCGGGAAAAATGAAGTAAGTGGAGGTCAAACAACCGTTGGCTTCATTTTAAGATGTTCTGTTTAATTTTGATCATGAGAATATTCCAAAAGTTCTGGAATGCCTTGAAACCAGCGACTCAATGCAAAGTTAATCTACTGTTAAGTACTTTTAGCAGTATTAAAGTCGTAAATTTTACGTTTTATTAATAATTGTTTGTGTTTTTTAGGTCGTCGGTCGGGTTTTGGAGGGAGTCGTAGATCGGGAGTGACGCTTAATGTGAAAACAATCCGTCAGGAACAAAACGGTCGGGAATGAGAGAGAGTCGTGAATGGGAAGGTCGTTGGGGAGGAATAACACTGTATAATGCATTTAAATAAATTTGAAAATACATAAAATAACTAAACATACTCAAGAATATATAATCACAAAACATCGACAAACAAATATGTCACTTACTGTGTTGCAGTTTACAATCTTGAACATCTTTGCCTTCAAGATATTGGAATACGCGTGGGCCTGGACATAGGGAAAAAAATTTTGTAAAAAAATAGCTGAGTGTTAAAAGATACGGAATGGTATTGAAGGGGTCATTATTATTTATTGCTCCACAATGCGTTTAGTTAAGAAGTTTCTATGAATTTTTCATGTGCTCTTATGTGTTTGTTTGTGTGTATGTTTGTTAGTATACATGTACGTATGGGTTGTGTTTCTGTGTATATTTTCATCTGTATGTTTGTATATTCCGTGTTTTTTGACTTTTTTCTATCTGGTGTTCATGCTCATTTTGATGTAAAGGTAACAACGTTGGCGTTATTTCGTGTTCTAGTTCAGATTTTAATTATTATAACATCTAAGTCTGTTTTGTTTTGAAGAAAATGTGACCACGCGATTATTCAACAATAGACGAAATTCTCTAAAAATTAGTTCATAAACAAATAAATTGGAAATGTTTTGAGATTCGTTTTATAGACCTAAATTTAATGTTTTGTCAAACTTTATAAATAATGTCACAAAACTAAACAAACTTTATAAATTTTATTACAAACCAAATAGAAAAATATGACATGTTTAAATTTGTAAACTGATAACTACATAACATTAGTAGCACGCTATTCTGGTCAGACAAGAACCGCACACGCGAGCCAGCAGCGTGTGTCACGCACCATCGTTAGGCTTCCAATTTCTTCATCATGTTATTCCTTTCTTAATTAATTTTCAGGTTTGAAAATTTTTAAAAAAATGCGCCAAACATGAATACATCTTGATTAGACTTTCAATTATTCATTTCAAAACAAGTTCTGAAAAAAATCAAATTGGTAGAACTTTCATATGCAATAGTTACAAAATACATTTTCATCTTTCGCTCTGTGTAACTTCAACTGCATGAAAGAATATAAAATAAAATTGAAACGCAATCAAACGCTATTCAAGTGCTTTTAAATGTGAAATAAAAATTTTGAGAAAAAAATGATGCTGATGTGAATGGAAAGAAGATGAAGGTAGTGTTAATAGATATGGTGAAGATGATGGAGAAAAAAGAGATGATGATGAAAAAGATAGAGATGATGATTGATGATGATGATGATGATGGATATGAAGTTGAAGATGATGTAGATGATGATGAATATGATGTAGATAATGAGGTTGATGATTATGCCGATCATAACAATGAGGATGCGAGAACATGGCATGGAATGACGCGATAGTTATTGTTTATGAGTAACGTGCAAGAAATTATATGACTGGATAAGAGTGCAATAAAACAGAAAAATGAAGATGAACATTTTTTTTCTGATGCTTTTTCATTTGTTTTTAAATAATAAGTTGACTTTTTTCTTGTTTTTTTGCTGTTTTTTATGTGTAAAAACATTTTTACGGCAAATCTTTTTTGTTTCGAATGTGTGTAGATTAGTTTTTTCTTTCACCGTTAACACGCTCTTTGCTGCTTATTCATAGTAATCTTTGTGTCTTACTGTTATTTCTTTGTTTCGTTTTTGTATTTTTCGTTCGCAAAACATGTTTTTATATTAGGTTTTGTTAAAAATTATTTTGTGCCCATGTTTTCTGAAATTGTTAAAGAAAAATTTGGTAAGTTAATTTAAAAATTTGATGTTTCAGTTTGACAATTGAAACGTGTGACTACAGCATAATCATATTTTACCTAAAAATTACTTGTTTTCACAATTGAGATTTTCAATTTTGCTTGATGGGTATTATTTACAAACGTCTGTTACAATTATTCAGCTTTAAATTTGTTAATCCAATAAACAGAGAATGAAAATTTACGACGTCAAATTGTATGAACGTTTAAAGATTTTGAAAATTTCTAAGCAAAACATTCGACATAAATTGCAAAGACGACACAGACAACGAAAATCACTCCAGACCGAATTAATATTTTTCTTTCATTTATTCATAAAATACTTTTTTGAAAAAAAAGTATTTTACTTTACGAAATGTAAAAAAATTGGAAATAAAAAAAATCACCTGAATGGAGAGACTGGATGTATTCAGAGAAGTGCTTTCTAATTGCACTCAATAAAAACTTCGTTTATACATATTTTGTTTCTTTTTCTCTATTTTTTTCTTTTTTTGATTAATTTTTTCGTATCTTTCACTCAAAAATTATAACTCGTAAATCCTTTTTATTCATTTCTCATTAAAATATTTTGTCTCCGTGAATGGTACAAAAATAAAAGCATTGATTCGAAAAACGACGTTTTCAATTTTCAGCAAAGGAATATTTTAAAATTCTAGACGGCAAAAAAGAGATATGTTAATTTAAATAATTTTATATTGACTATAAAAATCCTAATCCCAACAAAAACAGTAACAATAGCACAAATATACAAATCGGTACATCATTCAACAATAACAAAACACAATCATGAAAACAACACATACCAAAAAACATAATCCCCTGAGTCTTCAAAGTCACCTGGTCCCACTTTTTTAAGATTATTTAAAGAAAATTTAAAGAAAATTTAAAGAAACAACTAATTGCGCCAATTTTATTTTTAACGAATTTATTTTATCGACAAAAAGAAGAAGATTCACTTCAAAACATCTTTCGAAATGAATTTTCAAATATTTTAATTTTATACCATGGTAATTATAACACATTTTTCTTGTAATTCTTGTAAATAATGCAAAATTATCAACCTTTATCTACAAAATAACATTTTTTTGATTACAACTTAAAATGATTTTTGTTTAAAATATATATTTTCTATAAAAATTCTTCAAAATCTGGCAGTCTATGATTGGCTAAACAAGGGGTAGGCAAACTTTTTACTGTGAGGGCCGCATTGAGAACCATTTTACCTTTGAAGGGCCACATATGTATTTAAATATCAAAAGTTTTTCGATACGGGGGAAAATTTTTTTAAGATTTGTGGTTCATTTTTTTTGATCATAATCTCATGCTGACTACCTTTTTTTGGCAGACAAGGCTTCGCGCACCGTAGTTTGCCCACTCCTGGGCTAAACCATGTGCAATTGGAAAACGCAAAAATCCTTATTTATTAACTATTTTTTTGATCTTTATAATTTTCAATCAAAAAGTTAAAAAATAATATTTTTACTTTAGTTGTATTAATAATGTTAATATATTCTGAGCCGGTATCATCGTGAAAACTGACCATATTTTTCATAATGATTTATTAAATTTTATTTTGTAGAATTGAAAAGCCATTAATAACCTTTAGCGCGTGAGTTCATTTTTATTATAAAATATTTCATTTTTTTGTTAAAATAAGTAATTTGTCTTATTTAATTTACAATTATATTTATTAAAACAAAAAAGGGACAATTATTTTTTACAATTTTCATTCTTAAATAAACAAAAATAGAAAAAAAAGAAAAAAAATTCGCAATTGAAAAACCGAAAACTTTTCTCCGTTTTAATCTAAGTCAGCAAAATAAATTAATTAATGTCACACGTCTTGCAATGTAGGCCTACGTCTGATCGCAAAATCTACTTCAATTCCGGTGCATCTGCTATTCACTCTTCTGCCGTTAGGGCTGCTGCTACTATTACTACAACTTCTACTGCTACTGTTACTACTACCCTTACTACTACTACTTCTACTACTGCTGCTGCTGCTACTACTACTACTACTAGTACTACTACTACTACTACTAGTAATAATAATAATAATAATAATAACACTATTACTACTACTACTATTATTTCTAATAATGCTAATGCCATAGATACATTTGAATTTAAATAAATGTATTCATATTGTTTAGTTGAAATGCTAACAACATTGAAAGTATTTCTAATAAAATTCTGTATAAATCCGTAAATAGAAACATCCATATATTCCATGTGTATTTACAATTTTAATAACATCATAAATTCTGAAAAATTGTCTAAGTATCCAAGCACTTTAATCTGCATCATTAAGACGCATCTCCTCTTCTTAGAAGAGCTTTCCTTGCTCTGTTTGATAGCAGTTGCAATAAGAAATACTCTAACTCTGTTACTTTGATGTATAAGAATTACTACACTGTGGATACTAGATACGGTATAGACCAGTATTTAAAGTCATATACTAGTACTAAATGCCCTTTTTTGTCAATTTTTATCTCTTTTTTGTTCGTTCAGCTTGATAGCTGTATAAATTATTTCAATTCTATTACTACGTAATATAAACTAAATAATAGAAAACTACTGAAACTACTGCTACTGTTATGTAGAATAAGAAATATTTGACAATTTATACTACAATAATTTTATTTTGAGTAGTGTTTGGAGTTATTTGAACAATTATAAAAATTTTAGCGTTGAAATTTGACTATTAGTTATGGATGAGAGTTGTGAATTTTTTCATTCTTTTTCAAGATTTAGAGCTCGAGTGAAGTGGTGTGAATAATCAAAAATAATGGTCACAAAAAATGTAACATGATGACTGTACCATTTTTTTTATTATGCCACAAAATGTTACTTATTGCATTAAACGTTGTTATAACTTTAAAAAAAGTATTCTGGTTTTTATATAAACACCAACAAATAAATTTTCATAGAAAAGAAAATATAAATGAAATTCTAGTTACGAAACCCTAACGAAAATATAGTTAATAAATATTTTATTTGGTAGTTGCAATTGTTGAAATAAGAGAGCGACCGCTGTTTTGTTACAGCAAACTTAAATGTTCTTTATGCCCATTGAGGCGTCGTTGGCAGATGTGTGCAATGTCATATTTCCTGTTTTATTTCTCATTTGCAATAGGTAGCCAGTTGTAGTAGAATTTGTTGTAGTGGTTGTCGTTGCTGTTTTGTCTGTCGCCGTTGTCGCCTTGTCGTTTACGAAGTTGTCGCTAATGTGGTTTAGATGTAGCTGCTGGTGTGGTTGCTGCTGTTACCACATTCTTGATGGCATTTGTTCGCTCTTTTTGTTCTGCGCACTTTAAATTTCAATCCATTTCCGCCTGTGCTATAGTGATGTGTCATTTTCTGCATCAATTGTTGTCGTTGCTGGGCAGTTCTTCCTGCTAATGTCGCTGTTCGCGCGAATCTTTCGTGTTTTGCTCAAAATATGTGTTCATTTCCTTAAAGTTTTGTTGAATTTCATTCATTTTTAAAATCGTTTTGGATTTCGTAGTTTATCAGAAAAGTTCTTCGTATAAATTTAATTTTGTTGCTTGTCCGTTGTGAATATTGAATAAAAATTGTGCTGTTGTAATTGCTTTTTTGTCAACATATTTTTCATATGATATTTTCATTATTTTGTTCAATTTGTTAGAATAATTGATATATTGTGGCAAACTTTGTTGAAAATTTTCAAAAAATTATTTTTTCATTTCGCAACAATTGTCGCATCCATTTAATTTTTAAATTTTATCTTTGACACTTCGGAAAGAGCAAATTATTCAAACGCGGACAATTTTGCCGAAATGAGCCGCATCAACTAAAAAGGTTAAAATTGATAACAAATTTTCAAAATTGAAAACTTTGCAGAAAATTCAGTATTAAAATATTTTAATGAGAGAAGTTTTGAAAAACTTTGAATTACAATCAGACGCAATTACACTCTGATATTTATCAATATTATCCTTTGGATTTATCACATATTTAAAAAAAATATTTTTTAAAAACTTAATTTACTTTAAATATTTATAACAGCCTAATGAGGTTTTGTGAAAATTGTTGTGGGCACATAAATTACATTTCGTGTTCATTTCTAAACCAAATAAATTAGGTTTATCATTACTGATTGATTGATTAAATAGTTGATCGGTTGGTTGAATGGTTGAACATCTGATTGAATACACAATATTAGTAATTTTTTTAGGTTGAAATTGCTAAAACACAAAATATTTAGTCATATTTAAGCATTTTCAACGTGGCTGCAAATGAACTTCTAAAAGGTCACCATTTTAAAGTTTGGCGCTGAAATTTATAATTCATGGCTAATCTAATTTAACTTTTATGGCTTTCGTCACAAAATTTTACTGTCAATTTTAAAAATAAAATAATTCAACTAATAAATGAAATAAATAAAAAAATTTGTGAAAAAATTTTTTTTTAATTAGAATAAATAAAAATAATAAATAAAACAAAAAATAAAAACTTGGACAAACGGCTGAACGAGCAGGCGTACAAATGATATAAAATGATTAATAGATTGCTGATGTCAGCACAGATAAATTGCCCTTTTTAATTAAAATAAGAAAAACCATAAAAAACTATTTTAAAAACAACAAAAACAAACAAAAGACAAGAAAAATTAGTCATGAAAACTAAATTAATTCATGAATATAAACTTAAATTAGATCGGAAAAAAATTTATTTTAACCAATTGCAAACTAAAAAAAACGTAATCCTAAATAAATAACCAACCAACCAATCAACCATCAAACAAAACCACCCAATTAATCAATCAGCCAACAAACCAGAAACCAATCAAACTTTTAATTAATCAACCAACAAACAAACCAGCTAATCAGCCGTGCGGTGAACAACTTTTCGAATATACCTACATCAATTTGTCGGGCCTTTATCTCATCTCGGTACTAAATGTATACATAATGATGATGATAAAGATGTTGATCTTCATGATGATGATGAGGAGGAGGATGATTATCACAATGGTGATGATGATGATGACGACGATAATTACTACACAACGAAAAAGATGATGAAAGTAATAAGCTGATGATGACAAATTGTTAAAAATGATGATGATGACGACGACGATAAATTGATGATGATAAACTGATGAGTAAGGAGATATCGTAGATGAGGATGATGCTTCTAAAAATGGTTTTGAACTCAGAAGCATTAAACCAGGACTTTAAAATGCCATGAAAACTGGATAAATCAATGTTGATAGCAGTTTAGTTTACTTGATTATATGAATTTAAAATATAATTAACGATAATTTCATAAAATTATCAAGAGTTATTAATAAATTAAACTGTAAACTTTGATTGAAAAATAATAATCAAAAATGATTTTTAAAAACAAGACATATAAACCAGTGTTGTACAGTACGTACATGAATGGAATTCCTTCAAAAAGCTCATAGAGAAAGCACTGATGAACAAAATCAAGCGTACAACGAATGAGAGTAATTCTAATTCTCGGTAAAAAAAAATTTTTAGATGTTTTCTGATTTCTCAAATTTTATTTTACAACGACTACTACTCCTACTGCTATTGCTGCTGCTACCACCACTACTTCTCTTAGAACTACTACTATTACAACAACCACTACTGCTACTACTACTGCAGTTCCTGCTGCTGTTTCTACGACAATTACTTGCTACGACTTACTAGAACTATTACTACTTCTGCTACTACATTTACTAGAACTGGTTACTTAATTAAAAGTATGTAGCTGCAGTATTTCTAACAATCAAAATATTATTAATAACAAAAATAGTTACAGAGTTGCAGTAGCCTAAAACTAGAAGCAAAATTGATAACAGTAGTAGCACTGAAAAAGCAATAGTAGTGGATACTTCAAAACTGAACCAGCATTAGAAGTAGAAGCAGCAGTAGCAGTAATAGCGATAGTAGCACGGCAAAGCCTTTGTCTCGTGTCATTAAACTCAACGTTTTTTTTAAAGATTGCACTACGAATGCGATTACAGAATTAAGTTTTTTTTAGATTTAGTTTTCACTTCGATTTTTGGTAAAAAATTTAAATCGCTCTTTTTAATGAAACTGAAATAGTTGAATTGCAACTTGACTTTAATGTCTGATTTTGTTTATGTTGTCTTGTAGTGTAAATAAAAAACAAAATTATAATTAATTTTTTTTTGATAAATATCACATTTTTTTATTCGGGATTCTTTTCTTTAAATATTTAATCTCAAAACTCCATTGCACATTACATGTAAAACAATATTGAATATTACAACAAGCTGTCAACCCCGCCCACATTTTCACACATAAAAAAATTCATTCGTTCATTCATTTGTTCATTCACACATTCATACACAAGTACATTGATATTCATTCATTCACTCATTCATTCTTTTACTCACTCACTCGCTCATCATTTTGTTGGGCATACCATATAATCCTTTGTGTTTCGACAACATTAATCAATTTCCATCCATTCACACGCGGATGTATAAAGACATAAACACTAACATGCACAAGCACACATACACACACACACACACACAGACACACACACACACACGCAAACATGCACACGAAAACACTCCCGCACCCATGTATACACACATCCATAATACTATCCTTATCGAAGTATGTGTATATAAATAATTCATGTAGACACATTGCCTTTCTAACGCAGCACACAAACGCAGTTTGTAGAAGCGTGTTTACGTAAGTGTGCACATACGCATAGAAATGCATTGTTTATTATATATAAGTATGTGTGTGTGTCTATGAATGTGTGTGTGGGGTATGGTTTGTGTTTGTACAGATCGATCGTTTAAGCAATGAATGGTATTTCGTTAACGTACTTCTGAATATCTGTAACTAGATAAGTTTTTAAGAGAAGTTTCTATTTTTTTCTTGTATTTGTTTGTTGTATGGGCGTGTGTGCGTGTGGATTTTTGTACGTGTATGTGAGTGTATGTTGTAGTTGTTGTCTCGCATTGAGGAGAAGTTAGTTTTAATCACATTCCAACTCATCGTGGCGCCCCAGGTGTGTTTGAATTTTACAATTTTGATGATTGAAATTATATTATTTGATTGAATGAATGAATTGTTAAAACCGCTCTTAAAAAACTTTCTTCAAAGTTTTAAAAATGTTTTTTCTTTTTTGTTTATTTCTAAAAATAAAAGAATAAAATGGTTAGAAAATTAGTATCCTTAATGATGATATAAAATAATTCCATTCACAATTTTGTATGTATACAATACAAAATTCATATTTTTCTATTTTTTATCTATTTGAATGAATGCGTGTATTTTTGCGATTAAGATATGAACAAACAGATTTATAGGCCAGTCGCCATTACCTTCTATTGAAATTAGTGATCTTGAAGTGTAAGCTGGTCTGCTCAATTGTTAGAGATGAATTTGATGTAATGTTGCAGTTCTTTTTGTAAACTCAAATGTTACTTTTTTCAAAGTTGACATTTGGTATGATGATAATTATATTATGTGTATAGAATTGACAAATTAATATTTGTTCTAGAAGCAAAAAGTTTATTATACTGTTTCCGTGTTACCATTTCATGTGTTTGAAATTCGAAAATTTTGCCAAAAAACCCATTAACTAATTCAAAATCAAAACCGATTTTCTTTTATTCTATCTGGAACATTTCAGTTAATAAATCCTTTTCATTTTTTCGGATTCTTTTCAATTTTTATTGTTTAGAAAATTGAATGGCTTTTAAATATTACATAACAACAGTAATGTACTTTCATTTCAGTGAGTGATGGAATCAAGCGATCCAACCACACCCAAACAACTTTAACCCCACTCTCATACTTCTTTCGCAAAATTTTTTAATTTCCTACTTCGCCACCTACGCAAATTATTTCCATTTTCAATCTTTTACTGTCTATCTCTCTTTCTTTCTCTCTCTCTCTTTTTTTTCTTTTCTTTCTTCTCTCTCTCCCTTTCTCTCTCTTCTTTCTTTCTCCGTTTTCGTCTTTCACTTTATTTTTCTCATTCTTGCATTTTGAATTGTGCTATTTCCTGAAATCCTCATTTAATTTCAGACGTCAGTTGATACGTGGAGGCATGTTGTTGTTGTTGTTCAGTGGTTTCGGTAATGCCTCAAGCAGTCGTTTGCTAGTTGAAACATCGCGGCACGCGTGCGTCTACTTCTACTTCTACTACTACTACTACTACTACTACTACTACTACTACTACTACTACTACTAAAACTGCTACTACTACTACAACTGCTACTACTGCTACTGCTAATACTTGTACTACTGCACCTTTTGTCGTGGTATCTGATGTCAGATCAACTATTTTCACACATGCGTTTTACTACTACTCCTACTACTGCTACAACAACTACTACTACTACTATTACTGCTACTACTAATACTACTATTGCTGCTGCTCCTGCTGCTACTACCACTACTACCTTCACTACTACTTCTAACTTTTCCGAGGCAGCATCGTCTTTCCAACGTAAACAACTCAAAACATTGATAATTCTTTTATATCTTTGCACTGTTCTATTTTTCTGTTTACATTTTTATCTATGCTCTACTTTTTGTGCTTACAAGAATTTGTTTTTTGGATATATAAGGATATAAAAATATGTATGTATAATTAAACACGTGTATTTAGTTATATATATGTATATGTCAATACATATTTATATAGTAATATGTATGTATGTGTGTATATATGCTGCGATTTTCATTAAATAATTGCATTTCTGACAGTCAAAATCCAATATAGATGTAGTTATATATAAATATGTAGCTTTGCATGGATTTGAACTTGGTTAGATATGCAAATTTAATTTCCTGGAAAAAATTTTTGGCTTGAATTCTGTTTCTACAAATTTGACAAGAGTAATGACAGCAACACTGCAAGTTATATTTTTAATTAGTACTTAATATTTTGATTTGTTGAAACCGAATTTTTCCTCTGTTATTGTTCTTCAGAAAATGTTCATCTAAAGTTTATTTATACAGATAAGAAAAATTATTGATTAGTTTTTCTTCATTCGGACAGGCATTCTAGATTTTTTGTGAGATAATTGATGTTTATAACTTTTGTGACAACATTGAAATGTTGTGCGAAAAAACGTCTGGTAGTCGTAAATCAGAGTTCTAAAAATTCATTTGTTGTAGTTTATTGAAACGCGAGCGTACCGCAGTAAATAATGATATTATTGTCCAAAAATGATTTGAGTTATTACATTTGTTTGTTCTGTGGATTCACTTCTTACGACAATTTTGTTTCAAATAGTTTCATCATTTTATGGAATTCAAAATTACATGTTGTCCATAATTTGTTACTTGCTAGAAAAAATATAAAAAATTTGTTTTTATTATTTTTTTTGATTGGAAAAAATTGTGAAACTTGCTTTTTGGAACGTTGAGATACACACGCAGATGTTTCCGCACATCATTTCTCCATTCAACAGTTTCCTTCCACATAGCACACAAAATGATGGCTCCATAACTATCACTCACAATATTTATACCATCTAAAAATAAAAACGAAAAACAAAAAAAAACAAAAAAAAACAAAGAAAAAACGGAAAAATCTTCTACATCTATGCAAATTGCGAACGCGCCCACGTCACGATGACGCTATGACACGTGACGAAAGTTTTAAACTAAAGGAGATTATGCATAAGATCTTTAATCAATCAAGCATGGCGTACATGCAAGCAGTCTGTCTGTCTGTCTGTCTGTCTGTCTGTCTGTCTGTCTGTCTGTCTGCCTATCTATCTGTCTGTCTGCGAGTTCGTCACTTGTGAAATTAACAGACCAATGATGTTAATTCAGTAATTCTTTTTTTAGTACTTGGGTTTTTATTTGATTCAAATTTTAATTTATTTATTACATAAAATGATTTCAACATATAGCGCCATATATTAGTTTTTAAATCTGTTTCTCTAATTAACTTTTTCTATGTTTGGGTTTTGTTTCGTTGTGATAGTTTTTAGCGTTCGTACGTTGAATATGATCGCTTTTGTTCAAACTTGTTTATACTTATACTTATTTGTATAATACCTGACACATTTTTTTAATCTGTTTGTGTTAGTATCAGTTAGTAAAGGTGTGTTTGTAAATAAATTGGTTTATAATTGCATCGTATGAAACTGTTGAATGAACTGTGTACTATTCAGAACGCACTTGTAAGCTGTCTAATTGCATCTCAATATTTACTGAGTTTTGAGACACACAATCCTTAAATATTTATAAAAAAAATTTGTTTCAACAAGTCTAAACAATCGTATTAGAACTCGACACAACGTAGTTTATAACACACAAACACACACACGCACGCACGCACGCACACAAACACACACCACAACATGACATAACACGACAATACTCTGTTCTACACGCATCTTTATTGGTTATGATATCCCCGTCTTCGTCAACGTCAAATATGTGTCACTAGCTATAACCTGCATTGTCAGCTACGATGCTACCTTCTTCTTGCTCGGTTTTCTTTACGGAAAAATAATTTTTTTCACATAAATATTTTATTACAAGTTGTAAATTCAATCTTTTTTTACAATCATTTTTTGTATGAAAAATATTAATTTTATTTCAAAAAATTAAAAATGTTCTATAATTGTTTGATAAATTTGTTAAAGTATCAGTTTTTAACAAAAATATCTTGAACCAACCAATTTTTCCTAGACCTGTATTGTAAATTAGCTTAAAAAGTTAGTTTTTAATTTGGAATAAGAATGAATAAAATAACTTTTTTCCGGTTAAATGCAAAATGTCTGCTTTTAATAAACAGAAATACGTTAAAAACTTATTTTATAAAACATTTTCTTTAATTAAGTGCAAATTTTAAAAAAATTTTTCCAATGTCCAGGCGGTCGATTTATGAGATGAACTTTGACTTTTTAGTGGGAAAAAAATTAATTGAATGCCTATTTTTTATTAATTTCCAAGTCAAATTGTGGTTTTTCATGTTATTGATGTTGAGAATGAAAAGTTTTTTTTGTTGTTGTTCGTTGTCATGTTTGTAATTTTATTAATCTCGATTTGATATTATCGTGTTTTTTTGCTATTGTAATTTGTAATCAGCACACCACACACACACACACACACACACACACACACACACACACACATACCACACACACTCACGCACACAATTTTTCCCTTGATATATTGCTCGCCATTTCGATTTCAATTTTCCAATTTGAAGAGATAAAGTTTGTGTTTTGTTGCTGCTGCTGCTTTTGACGAGAAGCGAGTTTGATGTTTTTGTTAATGTTTTTGATCGTATGTTGTATCTTCATTGATGATGTCATATAATATAAAATATAATATGTAAAATGCTATGCTGACGTTTTCACTTGTCTCTCCGGGATCTTAATTATATTAAAGATATTAAACGCATCACGTCTGCGATAGTAGACAACAAATTTTACGCTAAGATTCGGAAGCGTCAAATAAGGTGCTGAAATAAGGTGCTAATAAGCTGAATAAAGATTCCAGCGCATATTTCTTCATTCATAATTTTTTGTTTTGTTAATTCGTTTTTGTTTTTTGCAATCGTAGCCGCAGTTGTAATAAGAACTGTAGTAAAAATAACTTGATAAAATTTGTCAGTAAACTTTTAAACGTAAATATGACTGACTAGAGAATGTGACAAATGTTAAATTCTTAGTTTCTGTAGTTTTGGTAAGTCTTCTTTTTTACAAGATAAGATGAGTGAAAATTCTCAAAAAGTCGTTGTTGTTGAAGCGTGATTATAGTTGCATGTTGGAATGATGTAGTTGTTGGAAGACGATGAAAGGGTGGAGAAAAGAATGGAGATTACGGAAAGATGGGCTGCCTTCCACTTTCCATGACGCGAAGATGAAACGGAATGATTTATGACTAAGTTGTTGGTTTTTCTTCTTGTTTTCTTGTTCTTTTTTTTGTTTTTTTCAGTTTTGATGATGTTTATTTTGATGTTGTCAACGATGTTTTAATTATTGAATTATAAGTGATTATGATATTTTTTTAAATAATGAAATGTGTCTTTAGTTATCTCATTATTGTTATCTCTTCGTTGTTATTTCTTCGTTGTTTTGTCCATCAATTTGTGCCTCTGTTTTTAATTTTTTTGTAAAGTTTTTTAACAAATTTCACTTTAGATACTTTATCAAAAAAAAAAAATTGTTTCGTTAATGTTTTTGGTCTATTCGTTTTAATTATTTTTAATCAAGCTTTAATTCTTTACAAGTTTTGAAAATTAATTTCTTCTATTAGTTTATTTTTAGAGTGTTGTTTACAAACAAATGAAATAATATTTAACATTATGACAGTTTTATTATTTGTAAATGTTTCTCTTCTATTTGCCAAACTTCCAAAAAAGAATTAACTTGATTAATTACTTCTTTTCTCAACAGATAAATTTCTACCATCAACAACGCCTCAGCAACCACAGCCGCTTGAACAGCAGCAGCAGCAACAGCAGCAGCTGCAGGAACTTCTTCCCGTATTGTTGTTCATACACGGAGAATCATACGACTTCGGCAGTGGCAATGTATATGACGGAAGTGGACTGGCGTCTGCCGGAAACCACATTGTCATCACTTTAAACTTTCGGCTTGGTGTACTTGGTAGACATTTTTTTTTCTTTTTTTCCTGATTTAAAATAATAGTTTTTAAAACTGTGCTTCCAATTTTTACTTTATACAAATAACTGGAAAACATTCAAATAAATTATTTACTACTCTTTTTCACCAGGATTTTTAAGCACTGAAGACTCAAGTGCATCTGGCAACTACGCCCTCCTGGACATCATAGCTGGTCTGAGATGGATCCAGGAGAACATCAGGGCTTTCAATGGCGATCCCGATAGAGTCACATTGTTAGGTCACGGGTACGGGGCGGCCCTCGCTAATCTGGTAGCCACTTCTCCGCTTGTCAGAGGTTCAGTGGATTAACCCTCTATTAATAATGAATATTATATTATTATAATAATGTTTACTGTTTAATTATATTTGAAGGCATTTTTGTTATGTGAACTCTTTTTGTGATTGTTCTACATTATAATTTTTTATATCGTTATGGTTGAATGTCACTAATTATTTGCAAATTTATGTAAGATTCGGTAACTTTTAATTTATTAATGGTTGTAGGAAGGTCGTCTGTTTGTACGAATCAACGTCAGTAAGTTATAAATTATTATAAGTTATAATTATTATTAACGATAGTAAATTATAAATTTTATTTAATTTTAGTAGACAAAATTTTTGCAGACATGAACCTGTTCAGAGGGATCATTCTACAAAGTGGCACAGCCCTGTCCCCATGGGCCACCGTAATGTCACCCTTGCCAGTCACAAGGAGGGTGGCTGAAAATTTGAACTGCTTCAAGAAGAAATCCACATTCACTAACATCAAAGATGACATTAATAACATTAACTACAAAAACAACAGCACTAGCAGCGGCAACAATGTTATTAATCTTGCTAATGTCAATCTAGAACATTCTAAACAAAACGTCAACAAAAACGTCATCAATAAGAATAACATCATCAACAACAAAAACAACAACAACAATAATAATAACAACGATAACAATAATAATAATTACATGCAATCAATAGGACATTCGATCATGGTGCAATGCTTGAAACATGTTTGTATAACATTGTATTTTTATGGGCCTTCATTTGTATTCTTATATGTTTCCATTTGTATTTTTATGTGAATTTATTTGTATTTATTTGTATCTATGTGTATATATTTGTATCTAGGTGTATATATTTGTATCTATGTGTATATGTTTGTATTTTTTATGTATTTATTTGTATCGCTTTGTATTTTTTTTGTACTGAAGTGTATTCCTCATTTATATTTTGTATTGTTTTTAAACACCTGAGTATCCACTTTGTACTATCTGCACCGATTCAAAACTCGTTGTTAAGTTTGGTATGTGTTTTTTAGTTGTTGGTCTCATTCAGTCAATATTGTATTTGAATGCGTGAAAAATTGCTCTTGTAGACTTCTTAAAATTATACATTCATTTATATGGAAACTTAATTTAATTTTATATACATAACAATCACATCCACTCTTTTCAAAAAATATCAATATATTTCATAAAAGTATGTATAATATAGTGGATACATAGTAAATAACAAGGTTTATAACACGTTTTAACAGGTGTGGTAGTGGGTAACAAGTACTGTCAACCAAAATACTTGATAAGACTTAAAATTAACTTGAAATTTAGATTTCAATAACCGAATTATTAGAACATTATGTAAATAAACTAAGAAAAAAAATTATTTAGGATGAAAAGTTCATATCTAAAACGAACATTTTAATTTTAAATTTAACAAAAGACATTGTCAGTCATCAATCTTCATCTGTTCAAACGCTCAGTCTGATGATTGTGTTATATATCGGCATGGCTACCACCACGAAATCGCTTCGTTAAACAATGCATGAAATTGATTGCGCCGTTAAAAAACTAGTTTATGTGTGTGTGCGTGTTTGTGTGTGTTGTGTGTGTGTGTATGTGTGAATGATACAAATGATACAATTCTATACCATCTTATTTGATGTTGTTGTTTATACATATTTTGCAATTCTCTCATTTTTGATTATTATTTGGAAGCCATTTAAACAAACATTGCATTGTTTAGGTACCGTTTGAAGACCTGTTATTTGCTGCATCGGATATCAGCTCGCCGCGGTTTATGTCTCTATTTGGTCCAGTTGTTGACGGGCAGGTCATATCTTTTTCGTCATCTTCATCTTCCTCATCATCATCCTCGTCGTCTACGTCATCATCTACGTCATCGTCATCGTGGAAAAAATCGAAGCCATCTTCGGCGGGCCTGTTGAATAATGTGTCAGTCATGATCGGCTTCACACTGGGAGACGGGCAGATATTTTTTAACGAGTCGATATGGAGGAATGGTTTGAATCAGGTTTGTGTGAGTGTTTGTTTGTCTGTGTGTATGTATGTAATTGTCTGTGCGTGTGTGTGTGCTTGTTTGTGTGTGTATATACGATCAGGTTTCTGTGTTTGAATGTGTGCGTGTAGGTATTTTTACTGCAACTTGTTTGTTTGCATTTGAGTTTTTAATTTTTTGCACTTCGTTCTCTAATTCAATGTTGCAAAAGTATAATTTTTAAAATTCATTTGTAATGCGATTTTATATTCAGTAATGAATACTGTTGCTAAAATTAATGCAAAGTTTTCATGAATTTCAAAATTACACGAATTTAATAAAGTGGGTGAATTCAACCTTCCGTTTCTCATTTAACATTGAAATGCCCTAGTTGGAAAATTTAAATAAAAATATGAGACCGGATTATCTATCCAGTTTAACGTAAACAAAACAACGACACACCAACAAAACAAGCACACACACACAGACAAATATACACACACACGCACGCACACACGCACACACATACACACACACACGCAGGAGCAAATGGCGAAAATAATTCGCACGCTGGTGCACAACACGTTCAGCTACCAGCGGCAAACCATCTTCGACATTCTACTCCACCAGTATAAAAACTGGGACGTGAGCAGGCAGCAGATGACGAAGAAGGAAATTAGAAATTCTCTCTACGAGCTTGTGGGCGACGCCATGTTTGCAAGTCCCGCCATCAGAACTGCCAACCGGTTCAGTCTCATAAAAAGTAGCAGCAGTACAATTTCTAGCAATCAAAAAGACAATTTTGGTACTATTACTACAAACATAAGCAGCAGTGGCGAAAATAGCAACACTTACGACAGCAAAATCAACAACAACAGTGTTACGAGTAGTAGTAATAGTATTAGTGGTAATGTTAGAAATGTACATAGTAGCGAACAATCTTCAAATATCAAAGTTTACGTGTACTGCTTCAACCGATACAAAAATTCAACATCAACGACGAATGCATTCTCAAACGTAAACAACCAAATGACGCGCGATGACGTCATTTCCGGTGGCGAAACATTTCCATTTCCGGTTTTCGGGACGGATTTGGCGTACACATTTGCATCTCCGCTGGTGGGCCACGTCGATCCGTTTGCCAGGGGCGCGTTCGACAGGGCCGACCGGATATTCAACGAGGTGTGGCTCAGATACTGGAACAACTTCATTAGGAATGGGTGGGTCGTTTGTCGTTTTCATCAGGATTATGTGATGATGACTGGAAAGATGACGATGATGATGGTGATGATTGTGTGATGATGATGATGATTGTGTGATGATGATGATGGTGATGATGACGACGATTATGATGATGATGCTTGGGAAGATGATGACGATGGTGATGATGATAATTGTATGATAATTGTGTGATGATGATGACGACGATGATGATGATGATGAGGACAAGATGAAGATGGTGGCGATTGCATTTTGATGATGATAATGATGACGATGATAATGATGAAGAGATTGGTGATGTCGATTGTGATGATGGTGAAGATGATGATTCCTTTGCGATGATGATGTTGATGAAGCTGGAAAAATGGCAGACAGGATGGACTTGTTTTAAACATATTCTTGCCTATTATCTCTAGAATTTCACTCAGACGTTTGAACGCAAATGTTTTAGATCATATATTAAAAATTCTGTTACTGTTCCTTTTTTACTTTTTTAGTATTAAAATATTTTTGTGAGCTTTATAATAAAATAACAAGTTTTATCAAGCCATGAGGAATATTTACTTGATTTGCAGACGATTTTAATTCACGTTAAAGTCGTGTATTCAAAGTTGTGACAAAAAGTGTCTTTAAGATATATTTCTCCCATAGTTAAAAATGACAAATTTAAACTATTTTCCCCCTTTCTTTTCAAAATTTTCCCAAACACATGTACCAGAAAAAAAAAATTGTATAGAGCAATAAATTTTATTTACAATCGCCCAACTTGATTAGTGGATGGCTACATGTGTGTGGCTGAATTTTGTTCTAATGGTAATCACTCCCAGGAGCTTTTTGACTTTTAATTAAAGACAAGCTAGATGGTTTTTGAAAAATTCAATTTTGAATTTCATTCCAGTTTCAAATTAAAGTACCTCCTAAATTAAAATTAAATGCTATGTGAGCGAGTGTATATATAAGCGGAATGTAACCCATTATAATTGCATTCATTATTAGTGTGGGAAGCACATAAATCTGGAAAATTGTTTCCGTGATTGCGTCCTAAACATCTCATCTCATGTTCAACTTTTTGTTCCCATGTTTGGAACGACCAAGCGGTAATTAATTTAGTAGCTTGCAAAGAGCAACGGCTACTGAATTTCGCATTATTTTTTATTAAAGTAATTAATACTAGTGTAATGAAATTTGATAAAAAGCAACATTTTTTTAATTTAAAAATGTTCAAAACTTTTAAATCTGTTTTGCCAAAAAAATTGCTATTTAAACCAAAAATTATAAACAAACTGCTGAAAATAATGATAAAATGAAATTCTATAACAAAAAAAAACAAAATAATAACGAATTAGTGTGAATAAAAATATTTGAAACGCCATGGAAGGAAAAAAAATATCAAAAAATTTACAGCCAAAATGGCAGTTTGACCCAAAAAAATATTCCAAAAATATAATTAAAAATAACTTTGGGAGTCTTATTGAAAGCAAGAGTCACGGAGAGGAATAATATGGAAGTGGACGTAAAGAAAGGAATGGACTTGTTTATCATCGGCCGGAGTGACGTAAGTTATCTTGGTATCGTTTAAAACAGCAGCCCACCATCCAGTTCTTCAGAATAATTAACCGGTTGCCTGCTTGCCTGTCTGCCGACCGCTGCTACTGAAGCAAACGCGAGTGCTATTGATGTTGTTCATATTGCATTGTTGGTGTTAGAATCATGTTGATGTCAGCACTCTGTTGTTGTTGTTGTTGTTGTTTGTTGTTGTTTGTTGTTGTTGTTGTTAATGTTGTTGCTGTCAATGTTGTTGTTGTTGTCAATGTTGTTGTTGTTGTCAATGTTGTTGTTGTTGTTGTCAAGGTTGTTGTTGTTGTCAATGTTGTTGTTGTCAATGTTGTTGTTATCAATTTTGTTGTCTTAGAGTTATTGAAATTTTTCGAAACATGCATTTCGTAAAATTAAAAACCAAAAAATGATTAGTTGATTAGTGTAAGTTTTGCCTCAACATAAACGTGTAACATAAAAGCCATCGTTTGACGTTTCTACTAATTAATTCTTTCAAATTTTTGTTACGGGCATCTGTGGTCTCGTCCCCATCTGTCTGCATTTTGTTGCAGTAACAAATTTCACTTCTGTTACTGCTGCTACTACAGCTGCTACAGCTGCTGATGCTGCTGCTGAAACATCGCAATGATGGAATTGTTTTTATGTGCGCGTTGGGAAGAATTGTCAGTCTCTCGTTAAAAATGTCATTAAATTATTTTTTTTAAATTTAAAAAAAAGAAATTATATCTGTTGCGTTGTTCAATGAAAACAGTATCAAACATCTAAATTGTGTTATTTATCAATTTATCACTAAAAAATGAGTTTAAATTTGTTTTCCATATGTAAACTACAAAAAAATAAACGATTCATATGTTAATTTTTAGGTTGTAGCAAAATTGTCTTGCTTTTATAACGGCAAAACTATTTATTGTAAACTAATGATGCCTTAAGAATTCAGTTCTTTCCTATAAAACTCTTGACAAAGACGCATTTATATCCTTTAACATAGTTTCCTTTTAGCTCGCAAATAAAAGTAATTCATGTTTTTTTAAAGTTCAACATGCTCTTTCGGTTCGCAGCCAAAATAAGCAACTTGTATGTGTGAGTGTATGTGCGTGTGTATGTGTGTATGCATGTGTATAATGTAGATAATAATAACTAAATACATGCAAAACTTAATATGCAAAAAATATTTAATGTATCACTCAATTTCCATTTTTTCCTATTCAGTATCTCTATATTTTCAGTGAGGTAAGTAACATGGGTCATAGCAGGGATTGAATGAAGGGATTGGATGAAGTGATGTTGTATGGTGTAATGCGATGTAATGTGATGTAATATGTTGTAATATGATATGCTGTAATATAATGTAATGTAATTTAATGTAATGTGATGTAATGAATTAATAATGTACGTAAGCCGTGATTTAAGAAAAAACACGATAAAATGTAATGTCACATAGTGTAATATTGTGAAATAAAACGTGATTTTAAGATATTTTGCGATGTTATATGGTAATGATTAATAAAATGTAAGGCTGTCATGGTTTTTTGTTGATGTTATGATGTGATCTAGAGTGTTGGTTTTTTATATCACTTTATATGGTTAGGACGATATCCTGGGAGATGCTACATTTCGTGTTTGATTTTAAACGATGCATCTGATGTTACGTAATGTAATACCAATGTAATGTAATCTAAACGTAATGTAGTATTAACGTAATGTAATATTAATGGATTGTAAAGTTAATGTAATATAACAGTAATGTAATGCAATATTATCGTAACGTAATATTATTGTAACGTAATAATAATTTGATGTAATGTAATGTAGTATTAATGTACTATAATGTAATATTAATTAAATGTAATATTAAAGTAAAGTAATATTTTATTGCATCATTCCAAAGTGCCACTTGCTACTTTCTTGACTTTCTTTAATTACTAAATGGTCCTTAAAACGAAATTAATTTTCAACACGGGGCCAATTAAACCTGGTTAAAAATATAATTTTTTGCTTACGTTAATATAACTTGCAATCATTCTAAACCTTATCTCGGCATCATCATCATTTTACAATTATTATTATTTGATATTATTATTATTTTATCGTCAATATTATCATTATAAGCCTTAATATGCTATCCTTTCTTCATAATTACCCTCTCGAAATTAACTTTTTTATTGAAACTTTGTCAAGCAATGAAAAGTTTTATAAAAATCATAACATCGTCAATACATAATCAAAGTCTTAATTGTTTTCATTTTAAAGAATGCACCTAGCGGAATTAAGAATTGCAAGTTTATATATGATTATTTATATAATATTTTATTTTTAGTATAGTTTCAATTTTTTAAGCCTTCTGACAATAAACTTTTGTTATTCTATTAAGACAAACGCTTGGTTTATCAGTATTATCTTGAAAATTTATTATCTTCATCATTTTTATTTGCCCATAGTCTTCCAAAAACCTCAAGCTATTATCAGTATTTTATATTTTCGTGCTCCTACAATCATGGAGAATTAAGTCTTCTAAACCATCTCACCATTACCATCATCTTAATCGTCACCATCTTTATCACCATCATCTTCATCACCTTCTTCTTCACCATCGTCAACATTATTGTTATCATTTTTCACTACCATCATTGTTATTTATTTATAATCCTTTTCGCATTATCTCCGTGATTATGGGAGCAAGCTTCAAAAATATTTATCATTTTTATTTTATTACCACCATCATCATCACCATTAATCGCACCACGACTATTATCAACATCGTCATCATCAACATTATCATCATCATCATCGTCAACGTCAACATTATTCTGGACAATTATTTTTATCATCGTTATAACTATCATCACCCACATAATCATCATCATTTGTATCAGCAGCACCACAATCATCATCATCATTAAGGTCGTCATCATCATCATCGTCATCATCATCACCACCACAATTTTTGTCATCGTCAGCATTATCTCTGGAGCCATCGCAAATTTAATTCATCATTTCTTCCTACTTTACTTATCCATATTACAATCATCATCATCATCATCATAACTCTACATTACTATTACTATCATCATCATCACAATTATTATCATCTTCACCATCGTCATCATCATCCAAGACATTATCACATATATTATAAGATATAATGATTGAGGCTTAGAAAATCACATACTCATATTCAATGTGTCATGAATGTATATCCAATGTATCATCGTCATCATCATCATCAAAATCATCACCATCATCAACTTCAACATCATCATCATCATCATCATCACCATCATCATCATCATCACCATCATCATTATCATCAACAACATCATCATAACTATTATTAATATGATCATAATTATCATTTGCATCATCATCATCATAACTATTTTTAAAATCACCATCATCATCATCGTCATCATCGTCGTCATCATCATCTTCTTCCAAAATTTCCACCCAGCTCTCCAAACGACAATACAGGATCGATAATAAGGAAACCGAAAACCAACCGCGTTGCATTATCATCAGCATCATCGTCATCTGTACCATCACCATCATCATCGTCGTCATCGTCATCATCGTCATCATCATCGTCGTCGTCTACGTCATCAGTGGCATTCAACGATATGTTAGAGTGGCCTTTGTATGACACCAACAGCCAACGCACCATGCTAATTGGTTAACTTAATTATGCCTATATTATTGTTATTATTATTGTTTTTTGTTGTTGTTGTTGTTATTATTTATATCATTATTATTGGTCAATTTTTTATTTACAGAATTACGAAAATCACAAAATGATAATAATGGTTATATCCCTGATAAGTAACGCAAAGTATTATCAGTTGTTCTCTTTTGTTTGGCATATTTTCGTATTAATTCAGCAACATTAATGATTTTTGTATCTCAGTGTAAACTTTTAAACAAATTAAACATTCAAGGATACATTATAAATGTAAATATTAATGTGTGTGTGGTGTGTGGTGTGTGCGCGTGTGCGTGTGTGTGTGTGAGCTTTTGAGAAAATAGCGGTAGATCATAAAACCTTCATAAACTTCACCACCAGCATTCATGTAACATGCAGAAGCACAGACTCACAACTCATCTTATTATAGGTAGGCACAGCATACATGATGTAAAAATCTGGTCGAGATTGCAGTTTTAAAAACACGCCATCTGTTATGATTTTTTAAAAAGTTTAGTTTTAATATTATTTTAGGTGATAAACTATAATTAAACTTCAATTATTATTATATTAATTTTTATTATAATTAACATACACGAGTGCACAAATACTTAACGTACTTCCATTCAGAACCGACGACCAACTTTCAATGGAAACCTTACTTGCGCGCTTCAAAGATGGCTCTCTGGCTGGAGTTGATCCCGAATCTGCAGCGAACCTCCCACAACTCCGACCACTGCTCCTACCACCAACTCGACCACACCGACAACGCTTCCTTCTTCGATGGGGCACTTACCCCCCTTCTATGCCCTCCGCCCCATCGTCACTATGGGGACCAGAGAATCAGAGATGGCGCGGATGAGTATGCGTTCGATACGGTTTCGAAGCGTGAATACCGATTGATGATGACGGCGAAACCTTTCAATGACATGAACAATCGAGCCGAATCCAAGCAAGAAAGAACTTCACCAAACAAACATTCCAACTCAGAAAAAAGTAAAATTAAAAATGTGAATAAAAACAACAACAACAACAAAGCGCATTCTATTTTCAGTAGCATTACAACATCATTCCAACTGACCAACAAACACTCAAACAACAACAAGCACTCAAACAACAACAAACACGCAAACTACAACGCCAACCACTACATCATTGCCAACGACAACAACGACGACGACGATGAAGACGTTGACGACGTTGACGACGACGACGACGACTTCTATGACGACAGCAGCGACCACGCGGCACCAGTTCAACCACCACAAAACATCAACAACAGCAACCAACAACGACACCACAACTTGCCTCTTGTCGTTGTTGTTGGCGTCGGTTGCGTGTTGTTGTCGGGTAATATTTTTCTATTTATCGCCGTCTACTGTCAAAAAAAGAAAAAATCTCGAAGAAAAAACGTGAGCTGTGACGGCGACATCTTTGGCCACTCAGTCAATAATTATTCCTACTTCCAGCCATCGAGTTCCCAACTACAAGATGACTTGTTGAACAACAACAACAACAACAAAAACAATAACGGCAACAAAAGTAACAACAACAACAATAATAACAAAAACAACAACAATAAAAACACCAACAACAACAACAAAGTTTTGACGAGCGATAATTTATACAACTGCAAAAAGGAGCATCACTCGTCGAGGCTTGTGACAACGACAAATATTGACGAGGATGAAGATGAAAACGGGTTCAATAATGACGTTTGTGAAGATGTCGAAAGCAAAAGAGACGATGTCGACAATCTGCAACACCAGATACAACAACTGCAACAACAACAACAGCAGCAGCAACAAAAACATCATCACTGCTCTCAGCAACAACTGTCTCACTCTTCTCAAGGCAACTCGACAACAATCACCACACTTCCGTCCAAAAGGTATTCTCTCATTGGCTGCTGCGACAACGTACAACAATACAGCAAAAACAACAACCAAGCTTATTTCACCATCAGCAGTTGCGTGAACAGCAGTATTAAAGTAAACAACAACAACAACAACAGTATTGAAGCACCATTCCCACATAACAACAACAACAAACAGTTCAGCTGTAAAGTAAGCGAATATTTTCATCACTCACTATCATCATTGTCTGCGGCGCAATCTGCATCGGGTTCCCCTGTGATACAACAACATCAGCAACAACATCAACAACAGCAACATCAACAACAGCAACATCAACAACAGCAACATCAACAACATATGTACAAAAACAAACCAAAACCTCGCTACTTCAAGCCACACTGCAGTCAACAGCAGCAGCAACAATTCGCAACATCATCAAGCATCGCAACAACTTTCTCCACAAGGCCCAACGACCAGCCTATCATGTCAACACTTGATACAAACTTAACACTGTTGAACGACAACGACTGCAGCCACAACCTCAGCAATACATTGGCGTCGTCGGCTGCAACAACAAAAACGAACTTCAACAGTGGCAGAAGCCGAATCACGGAAACGGAAATAGATGGTGACATTTTGCTTGACAACAATTTTAACAAAAAAAATTTTAGCAACAACAGTTTTAATGAAACCAACGCCAACAAAGTTGAGTTAAAAAACTCATCGAACGACTTGAATGTTGACGATGGCGACGAGGACGGCGATATTATAGAAATAAACTTGACGACGAACTCAAATGCTAACAGTTGTTTCAGCGATTTAACTTCACTAAACTTAAAAAGGGCTGATGTAAATATCGACAACAACAACGACAATGATAATTTAACCTCTCGTTGCCAACAACAACAACAACCTCAAAATTTATTACAAACATTTCAACACCAACAGCCACACCCGTCATCTTTCAACAGCATTCAGCAGCAATCACCGCAGCACCAGCAGCGGCTACAACAGCCACACCAACAACCACAACAATCAAAATCATCCTCACACAGACCAACGGTCTCTTTTGTAATAGATTAGTTAAATTGTGTTCGTAAATATTGAAAAAAAAAATTTTCATAATCATAAAAACTCAACTTTTTATTGGATTTTACATCATAAAATAACTAAATTATTGCGAGATTCATAATTCTTTTTTATTATTTTCATACTAAATTTATTATCCGAATATTAATTTGTCAAATTATTTGACAATTTTTATTCCATTATCTATTTAAATGAACGTTTTAATGAATGTGAAAATAAAATTTTCAACTTCGGCATAAACCAAAACGCCAATCAATTTTATATTTATTTATTCAATTATAATAATTAGATAACAATTAAATAATTAATTATTAATTTATCGTCAATTTATTTTTGTTCGCTAGCTTGATGGATGAAAATTTTTATCATCGTTCATTTGTTTGTACCTTTGATTCCAAAATAAATTGTTCAAAGTTGCCGGCTTTTTTTATTTTTTATTATAAAAAAAAAAATTATTTCATTTAAAAATAGCATACCTACGCAATTTTTAGTATATGACAATTATCGTTGTTTTGGCTAAAATAAAAATTGAATCATAAATTTGTAGCTAGCTAACTGTATGTTTTTAATTTTTCAAACATCCAAATAACTATATTTTTTGTTGTATTTGGAGCTCACTAAATTTTCAAATAAAAATATTACTCGTGCTTCTTTAAATACCTATTCATTATAAAATCGATTTATAAAAACACGGCTCAAATACAACCAAAGAAAGAATTCTAAATGAAGGTTGTGAAACTTTGCAGTAGCAGCGCTAAAACTTTAAATTTACGATTATGAATAATTAATAGCATTTTTTAATGGAATATGCAAAGCCCATCCTAAATACATACACAGACAGGCAGCGGTACGAAACAGCAAGCTTACTTACATCAGAACAAACTTCAATCACACATAATTAAAAATAATTCAGTATAAGAGAAATTATTCATGTATGAAATAAGTAGAAAGGATAGAAGAAAATTTCATTATTTTTCATCAAAAAAAAAATTTTAAATTGGAATCATTATTTCGTTCTGCCTGAGTAAAATGAATCTGATATTCAGAAAATGTTCGAGATACGTGAATTATAAATTCAGATAATTTTCTTGAGAGAGTTCGTAAAAAAGCTTTATAGAAAAATTATTTTGCAAGTCTTGATATTGATAGTACTGAAAATAAAACTGAAAAACCACCAAAGAAGTTAGGAAAATGTGTTGCTGTCGTTGGTTTCGATTGGACAAAATGTCATTTTATTTTGGAGTATTTGCAAACCAAGAATAACTGCATTTTTATGTGAAAAATGCCATTTTTTTTAAATTTTAAATAATCGTTTTTCAATTTGTTGGTTTACAAGTTTTATGTTGATGATGCCAGGAGTAAAGATCATCTACCTAGTGCACGTTTTAAAAAATAAAAAAGAATTAATATATTTTGATTATTAATTTTTGAATACTAATTTTGTTTATTTTAGCTATAATTTTTAATGAAATGTTTAAGACAAGTTTAAACTTGTTCTAAACTTTAAACTTGTTCTATTAAATTATTTAAAATAAAATCCTGCTACTTCTCACCAAACGTCACCAATCCAAACAAAACAAATAAATAAAAACAATCATAACAATAACAACTGATGTTAATCTTAAATTTGTTAAATTTTAATAACTTAAAATTTAATTCAATGAATATGTGAAAATAATGAGTAAATTTAGTTTGCAAATGTTAAAGTTTACGTTTTAATTAATTTAAAAAGTGGTTAATTAAATAATGTATTCAACCATTCAATAAATAAAGTAAGAAAATCAGATTTTAAAAATATCTTAATCATTCCAACAACTTCTTTAAGAAAAATTTATCAACAACATATTTAACAATTCCTTGCTTGTAGAATGAAGAGTTTAAGTAACTCATCAATACAAATCTTATTAGTAACAATGGTAGTAACAATAGTATGTAATACTAACTCTATTGAAAATCTGACATATTTGAGAGAACCCAAGACAAACTACACAAACACATTCATTTCTAATTACATTAAAAACAGTTACACTAACGTCACAAATGATCGTGACATCAACACCGAGAACAATCCCAACAACGGTCAAAATGACATTAATAACATTTACTATTACAACAACTTTACATCAGGCAACATTTATTACATTAACAAAGATTCAACTTCGGATAACACAATCTCGTTATACGCAACATCAACTACGAATTATGATTCAAAGACCACTGAACTTTTCAAACATGATATCAACATAAATAAAAATGATATAGCTAACAACTACATTAACTTTTTCGACGATTACATCAATAACGACAGCGATAATCACAGCAATAATAGCATCAATGACATCAACGATTATGGCGACGAATTTGATTTAAGATCTTCAAATTACATCAACTATTCCGACATTGAAAATTACTCTGATGTAAATAAAAGCAACGAGCAATATTATTATTACAATGGTGGCTACGATGTTGATGATGATAATAATAATGAAGATGATATAGGCGATACAGATGATGATATCACAGACGATCATATCACAGACGATCATATCACAAATGACAATATCACAGCTGATGATACCTCATATGAAAATGATAACAATCATGATAATTTAATCGGCAACAGTACAAAACTTTACTATAACAGCTATTATCAATACGATGAAGATGATGACTATTACAACTACGACGGTTATTATTTATACGATGACGATTACGATTATGCTGATGACAAAACAGAAGTAGAAGAACTATTTAATAAGAACACCAACAAATTCAACAATAGTCGAAAGAACACAAACGCAACTGGATATAAAAGTTTTTTCAAGTTTAAATTCGACTCAGAGATAATAACTCTACCTGTCTTGGACGTAGAGCATATTGTTTCTATACATAATAATGTTAGGAGGCAAGTGCATCTACCAGCTATGAATAAATTAGTTAGATAGCTTTTAAATTGTTTCTTTTTATTATTTATAAAACTCGAATTCTGCTAAGAAAAATTAGAAATTTTCATATTTTAGTATTTTTTTTTATGTGTCCACTAATATTAGTAATAATATAAGCAGTAGCAGTAGAAGTAGTAGTAGCAGCAGCAGTAGTAGACGTACTGATAGTAGTAGTAGTAGTAGTAGTAGTAGTAGTAGTAGTAGTAGTAGTTGTTGTTGTTGTTGTTGTTAATGTTGTTGTAATTTTATTCAGGTTGTTACGGTTACGGCTATATACACATAAAAGATCGAAAGAGTTAACACGTAGAAAAATTGTTGTTTGACAAGTTGCATCAAGAGAGCAATATCATTTATGGTAGGGCGTATGGGATCCATGATGAGATATATATGTGATAGATAGATAACAGTGTAATGACAATAAATTTCCAATTTATTTTCTATCGCTTCTTATTAATAATACTAATATAAATATGTAGAACTTAAGCGTGCATATAAAGTTTTTTAAATAAATTTAATCAAATTCTCATATCTGGCGATATATTTTTTGATAGCGATAAGACAACATGAAAATTGATTCAAGATTAAAGGCATTTTATCTATAAAAAAAGAAAATAATGATTTTGTATTATAGCATGCGGAATATGTAGACAATTGAATATTAATAATTTTTATGTGTAAATAAATTGATGACGACAAATTTATAGTTTGAATGGTGTCATATTTAATGTCATCAATAAGTTTGCCATCACAACAGTTCTGGAACGAAAATTTATCAATCATAGCGAAATTGTCAGCGTCAGGATGTAGGCACGCGTTAACTCCAGTGAAGTCCAAACTCGGAAATAAGCTCCTGCAAAATTATGCCTATTCCACGGGAAAAGTTTTCAATTTGACAGATTTTGTGACTGAATGGGCAAATGGAACTTTCAATGAAAAAGATAGAAGAATGTGTCCGAAGCCGAAAATATGCTATCGGTATAAAAATGTTCGTACACACATACATACATACATACATACATACATACATACATACATACATACATACATACATACATACATGCATGCATGCATACATACATACATACATACATACATACATACATACATACATACATACATACATACATACATACATACATACATACATGCATGCATGCATGCATGCATGCATACATACATACATACATACATACATACATACATACATACATACATACATACATACATACATACATACATACATACATACATACATACATACATACATACATACATACATACATACATACATACATACATACATACATACATACATACATACATACATACATACATACATACATACATACATACATACATACATACATACATAAATACATACATACATACATACATACATACATACATACATACATACATACATACATACATACATACATACATACATACGTACATACATACGTACATACATACGTACGTACAATATGCTATCGGTATAAAAATGTTCGTACATGCATACATACATACGTACGTACGTACGTACAAACATACATACATACATGCATACAAACACATATATACACACGTATACACACACATGTACACATTCAAACATATACAAAACACTCTCAAACACACATGTATGTTTAAAAATTTTAAAAAATGCAAATATATTTTGCTAAATATAATGTTTTTTGATGTGTTTATGGTTCACAACTGGTTTATTCCGTAATTTTAGGTTTTAAAAAAAATTTCAATAACAATAAATTAATTTTTCGCTAGATGATAGAATCAAGCTTAACATTAGTTGGATGTGGTGCAGATTATTGTACGAAATATAAAAATGAAAATGGTGAATCACTAAAGGACGTTACACATTTATTGTGCTTGTACGCTTTCAAGTTTGTGATGCTGATTTGATTTTTTTCCCTACGTAGAAAAACAAATTTTATTAACAGCCACAACTTGCGAAATAACGAATATTTTTTTTAACGATGACAAGACATTTAATAAACTGTTTCACTCTGTGATCTTCGTCTGCGTCACCCCCATCCATAAGATTTTTTGCTTAGTTTGAGTTAAATCATTAACATTTGTATACACTATGTGCATATTTTAGCCTACAAGTTTAGGTATTCATATTTATTGTATTAAAGTTAGTTATACCTCATTATTACATCGTCAGAAATGATCGGAATGGCACGAAGCAAAATTACAGCTTGAATTGGAGCGTGCCTTCGTGCGAGACCTGTTCAGCTGTGTACCACCACTGCGATGAAGGTCTGTGCTATGGGCAGGACAAACTTTATGAACTGCCGAGACTAAATGGTAATATTTTGGTCGTCCTTTGCCATAACTATTATATGTTTTTGTTTCATTATGACTAGTAACTTTATTGTTGAGTTCTAATTTTTACACTCAGTATGTCTGGGAATATACGAGGGATTTTATTAAAATCTGAAATAATATTGTTATGTACTCTCCTAGGAAAAGTATCCCAATTTTATATAATATATCGGAGAACTGACATTTTTCTAAAAGTATAATGAAAAAAGTTTTTTGGTCTAAAATTTAGGCAATTATAACTAATCGAAATACAACCGATGATATGATTTATATTACAATTCATAACACAATTCATATACTACTTCAACAAATCTAGACCTTATTGAATCCCCAGAGGATGCACCTACTAGCAAAGGTTTGTTGATAATAAATTATCGCAGAATCATTGCATTATTGCAGAAAAAAAGTTTATATAGAGTAAAATTTTATTAAAATATTTTGGATAAAATATTTGTAAAGGACGTTATATTTTTTAATACTTCAGCAACATCTTTGAATGATTTTGTAACTTTTCTTCTTCTCATTTACGAAGATCGAAGGGTGCGGCGTATAAAATTGTCTGAAACATTTTCCATACTTTTATGCAGTTTCTATTTTTATTTAACATTGAACGGTTTTAAACTTAATATTTTTTTTAAAAATTTTATAAACTCTGATTAAATTAAAAACAAAAAATATTATCGAATGTTTGGTTATTAGTGAGAAAATTTGGATGAAAATCGGTAAAAAAAACAAAGACAATTTCATTAATAACATTTCAGTTACTTGAGTAAATTAAATGATGAATGATGAGTGAATGAATGATGAGTGAATGACGAATGATGAGTTAAGGATGAGTGAATGAATGATGAAGGAAAGAATTACAATTAGATCATTAGAATCGAACACCATAACCATTGAACAATAATTTTCGATGATTAATTTTTCACTGATTTTATTTTTTATTTGAATGAATTCGATGCAGCAGAACAAAACGTCAGACAAGCGAAATTCTAATAATTCCATGAAAGTAAAGTATTCCATAATATGTTTGAATGAAATGTATAACATCTTCAAATTTCACCATAAACCTTTACTTCGCAGATATTCACATATTCATTTCCATTCTGATAAACAATAACATAGCGGTACCCATGCGGGTGACTGACGCATAAGATAATGTAAGAGGTAAAGATTATCGCCTTTTGCAAGATCTGTCCACACACGTCAACAGGGCCTTTCAAGCCTGCATCAGAATTGCTCAAACCCACCGTATGTGCTGGCCAAATACTGTCCCGACCTACAAATGTGATAACAATGTTATGATAATTTCAAGAATTAAAAAATTGTGAAGCAAAATAGATTTTAACAATGACTGTATAGCCGTTATTTTTAAAATAATTATTCACGCTTTAAAAACATGAAAATACAAGCAGTAAAACACTAAATTATAATGTAGTATTTATAAATAAATTGGATATTAATATCACAAAATGCCTTTTGTCTTACGTGGTATGATTACCAAAGCGTAATGAACTCTATACTTCACTGCCAAATCAACAATGAGCCAGGTATATTGAGGAGAATTAGCAAAAGGTTTTGTCCACTTTAGTTGAAAAAAGCATTCTGGAGGTTCGCTATCTGCAAAAGCGCTCAGCTTACCGAACGAAACTTGACTTGACGAAAGATTTTTGCCCCGAGCCAAATTTTTAAAAGTGTCTGAAAAAAATTATTATTTGTTTAATAAATTTTTTATAAACAATTATTTATAAATAATTCTACATATAAATTGAATAATTTAATTGAACTTTCAAATTTTCAAAATAGAAAAGACCTAACTTTGTAGTTTGTTCTCGTTACTCTTTATAAAATTATAAAAAAAATATGTTCAGAGTAATTTTTATTCATTGTTACAGACAAATAAAAAATGGAACAAAATTGGTCATTACAAATTTTA
>NW_008704589.1:1890521-1965521 GCF_000326865.2 Helobdella robusta | reverse complement strand
ATAAATAATAATATTATGATTAATATTTATGTTCAAATGATTAATAACAATAATGGAAATAATATGGGAACCACACACGTAACATCACATCAACTTAAATGACATCGTTGAAATAATTATTACATCAATGACATTAAGGTTGAGACAAACAATATAAACTAGAATATAGACTACAACATGATCTAGCTCATAAACTGAAGCACATACAACACAGACAACAACTCAGACAATAACACAGACAACAACTCAAACTCCAACACTGACAACAACACAGACAGCATTATTTACATTAGCACAAAGAACAATAAAAACATTAGCATAGACATACAACAACATAAACAATAGCATATACAACAACAACACCGACAACAACAACATTAACATCTACGCAAAAAATAACAGAAACATCAATACAGCATCAACAACAACATGAACAACAGCAAAATAAACTTAATCCTTTAGAATAACAACTCAAACTACTCAGACAAAAAACACAGACAATAAAAAAAACAACAACATATAACAACAACACAGATAACAACAAACAACACACATAGCAACTAAACTTACAACTCAATTAAAACTATAACATTTAGTCAGAAAATAACAGAACAGACAGTAACAATTAAAAAAACGGAGCAACAACGTTAATTACCTATCAAACAGACAACAACACAAACACACACAAACAACAACACAATTGACAACAGATCAAAACACGTCACGATCCTTTGTAGAAAGATTATAAATTATGAAGACGGCGATGTCACTGATGACAATGACAATGCTGATGGCTACGATGATGATGAACTTGCTCGACGTTCATTGCAAATATATGCAATATTATGAACCCGTACGCCTCCACAAAAATCACCACCACCACCACCATCACCATCATCATATTTCCAACTCGTACGATCAACATCAGCAACAATTATATGAACAACAACAACCGCAATATTATAATTCTGGAGCTGATGACGATGGTAATAATGGTGGTGATTCTTATCGCGATCAACCGTATGGCAGAAGACAACGCGTTAGGAATGTCCGTGGGTAAGTTTTCTGGTATTTTGCATTTAAATTTAAAAGTGCCTGATCTGGCGTTGAAGTAACCGAGTTCGAAGGCAAAGTTATCGCGCCTAGCATATGCAAAGTGTGTTTATTTACGTGCGTTCATATCATTGTACTTTTCATAAAAAAAAGTGTTGTTACATTTGGAACGTTGTTGTAGCTTTCTATTACAGTAGAAATGTTTTCCATTGTATTTTATGAATTTTGTATAACGAAAAGCGTTCTGCGTTGCATTTTTAGCGTAACTCAAAAACGCAACTGCAGAGAAAAACAGCGCGAGAGTTTTGAAGAGCAGGAGAGAGAACAAAAAATGTTTAAGACAGTCAGTAAAAATTAACTGCCATGTCAACTTACTCTAAACTTATATTGATAGAAAAATGCACATGCACATAAGAACGTCATGCATTCAAAAGTGCCAGCTATTAAGCGATCATCTACATGCATGCACGCATACTTTACACGCACATATACACACTTGTACACGTACACACACCTTGTACACGTACACACACATACATACAATCAAAAAAAAACAAATACGAATAATTACATCAAAACAAACCTCCACAAACACACACACACACACACACAAATACACAAACACATACAAACAAATACAATACAGAAATACAATACACACACACATAACACATGCACACGCAAACAACTAAAATACATAAAATACTAACACACACACACACTCACACAATACTTAAAAACTCACACTCATGCACTCACACACAAACAAATACAATACTAAACACTAACACACACAGACACACACGTACACAATATTATACACATTACAAGATTAAGCTTGTTGAAAGACTGACTGACTGTCTTCAACGATAGATTTACGATTTTTAAAGAGATTATCTCATTAAACACACTCGTATGCGCCTGTTTGCTTTAATAATTATCATAAAAATTATTAATAATTTTTTGTTTTGTTTTGTTGTCATAATTATCGATATTATTATTATTCATTATTATATTTATTTAATTATTATTTAATTTTTAATTTGAATAATTATATTATATATTATTAATATAAAATTAAAAGGGCAGCAAACGGCGTAGCATGTCATGACGAAACGAAAAGAAGTCTTATCGAGTTGATGACATCTTACAATCCAAATATTGTTAGTACTGTTGTGTGTGTGTGTGTGTGTGTGTTTCTATCTGTGTGTGTGTGTGTGTGTGTGTTTCTATCTGATATCTGTGTGAGTGTATATGTGTGTGTGTGTGTCTGTGTGTGTTTTGTGTGCGTGTTTTGTGTGTGGGTTAATTTTTTTTATATAAAAATGAAAGTATGCTAAATAACATGACGCTTTTAATCAGAAATTTTTTTAAAGTTGATTTTAGATATTTAAGTGAAATTTTAATGTGAATAAAAAAAATCTTTAAACAATAAAAAAAAACTCATTATATTTGCATATTAAAAATGTTAAGATATGACGCCGAGTGCGATAAAACGCAGATTAAACAATCTTTCAAGCGAGGATTTTGTTGAAACCATTCAGAGAGAGAGAGAGAAATATAATATATAATATAATGTATTGCAAATTTCACTGCGAAGTGATTTTACATAAATAGCTATATAACTAAAGCTATGTTTATGCATTAATGTGGTCAAAAAACATTAAAAATTATATCTTACTTTTCAAAAATTAATCTCATTTAAAATTGTAAAAAATTGTATGAGGCAATTAAAATCAAATTTTAATAAATAATTCTTTATAAGAATCAAATCTAATTTTGACAGTGAGACTGTGAATTGGTTAAACGTAAACAAACAAACAAACTCAAACATATCATAACGCAGACCAACACGCACTTACACGCATTAACCCACACACACACACACACAAATTTACCTATTAGACCACATTACAAAGACTGAAGTAGTCGCACACAAACACAGACGCAGACACAAACACAGACAGAAACGCACACAAACTCAATAAACATCTCTCAAGCCACTGCATTCACAAAATTGCATGGTATGTGTAAATAATAGAACCCAACTTAAAGACCGGTAAAAAAACTATTGTCACGCACTTTATAGAGCTGCACGCACAGTTATTTAAACGAGACGACTTTTTGTTTTCTGGCGTCAATAGTTTATTATTAAGATCAATTAAGGCTCATTATTTTAATTGTTTCAATGAAATTATTTTTTATTAAAATAAAAAAAATTAATTTTATGTAGTGCCTTGTCTACAAGTTTGCACTAAACACAATAAAGTCGTTGAATTAAGCTACTACTCTTTCAGTATTCAACTAAGATATTAATGTTCATCATTATTTAAAAGCCTTTCGCAGTAAATTAAACTTAGACAGTACGATGGTGAAAAATACAAAGAACGCACATTAATAACACAATACGTTGTGTTCGATGTTTGAATAGTGGTATTGTTTTGTAATAATAACGTAGCGCAAGCTTTATAACATCATACCCAGTCTCAATTGCTTTAAAAATAACATTACAGATTTGTGAGAGGCTTTTAAAATCTTTCATCATTTACCGGTGTATTTGATTTGAATAGTGTACTACAATATGTAGTGTGCTAGATAGTGTGCTATAGAGTGTACTACAATATGTAGTGTACTATATAATGTACATATTGTACTACATAATATACCATATATTGTTCTCTATAGTATCGTATTGCATTGAATAACGCTACACCGAAATTACAGAATTCAATATAAACATGATATACCTGAGAATAAAATTTTGAAAATCAAATACCTGAACGCATCAAAATGATTTACATAACAACTGAACAGTTATTGACATAGGCGCATTAAGGTGCGTGACGGAACGAAAGTTTACACTGCTTGGATAACAATTGTTTGAAAAATACATTACAGTACAACATGCACGTATACAAACTATATAAATACTCAGACATACACACATACACAAACATAAACATACGTGCACACAATGTACAAACTCATATATATACGCAAATGCACGCACACACACACACTCACACATACACGCACACATATACACAAACTATATACAAATTCATATATACAAACATACGCACACATAAACAAACATCTACACCTACACACAAACACAGACAGGCACAAACACACACACTCACGCACAAACACACACTTTAGAAATACGACACCTTATGGGGCATGGACGGCATAGCATCCAGTAGCGCAAACTGTTTAAAAGAGTCGGGATTCTACCAGGAGACCACTGTAAGCTACCACCAACAGCGTACCATGTTCGTCAATGTATTCATCCTGACTGGAGCGGAGTATATGGAGAGTGCGGAGGAGACCATCATGGAGATGGAAGGGGTCATAAGGAGCTGGAGGAATGATTACGAGTGGAAAAACTTTCTCGGAGATTTGGTTGGATTTGTCACTAACTTTTGATATAATTCCATCAATGTTATAATAGCGAATTTTGCATAGTTATGTATAATGTTGGTGTGAAAACATTTTACGACGTAAAAGGTATTAGAATAAGTTTTGACTGGACTGAAAATTAAAATTTTGGAACAATTTACATGTAGATATCTTTTTAAATTCACAAATTTTCTTTAAAATTATGAATTTTTTTTGCATATTTCAAATTAAAATGTCAAATTTGACAGACGTTCTTTAAAATTACGGTAAAATATTTCGGCATATTTCAAATTTAAACGTTGAAATTCTCAAATTTCTTTCCAGGCGAACAACGAGGAGGTTTTCGGCTGTGCACTGCAGCCAAGATGCAGTGGTCCATCGCACGGACAGGCTGTCAGCGGTCACGCTCTGGCATGCGCTTTCAGTAACAGGTCTCTACCTGCCACATCATCACATCATCACATCATCTCACACCTATAATTTTTCCTCATTCTTTCTATTAAAAAGCTATTGTTGAATTAGATATTTATCATTTTTACTAATTTTTTATTTAAAAAATTTTTAATTAATTGGTTATTTTAGTAACCATTGTTTTATAATTAATTGCTAAGTTATATTTGTTTTCTCTTTCTCTTGCTTTCTATTCTCTCTCTCTCTTTTTTTCTCTCTCTCTGTGTCTCTCTGTGTGTGTGTGTGTTTCTGCGTATGATAAAACACTTAAAAATATTTGACACAAACAACGTGAAGTTTTGTGAAAGTTGAACTTTCTCAATAAGAGTTACTAAATTAGTGCAAATTATTTTCCGATAATAATAATTTATATAACATCTTTGCCTATCCGAATTAAATGTAACAGATTATTTTTAAAATCTTTCCTAAATTTTTGGCCACACAGCAAAGCCAACAAGCATTACACACCAGATCTGATTCCCGCGGTTTTGATACGATACCCTAACCCACAGAACCTGCCCCCCGTCAGAACACCACCTATTCCGGCCTACACTATCTCACCGATCAGATATGGAGATCCCAGAGGTTTTTTGTTATTTTAATTGTACATTAGTACTTGTAGAAGTACTACATTGTTTACGGTTCATTATTTGAACGTTCTAGTAGCTCAGTACTTATGTTTTCTACTAGTACAATACATTCTAGTACTGTTGTACTTTTGATTTATTAATGGTAATTAATACACTTTAGAAAGGGCGTAACAATGGTTTATAAACAAATCCACTCACTCACTGCTCTACACTGAGTACCATTTATTTAGTCCGTTTAAAAAATATTGGGAAAATTTATTTATCATTTGAAAAAAAAATGATATTTTGATGTGGAACAAAGATAAAATGTAACTTATTTGTTTTGTTAAAATCTTAAAGGGAGAGCTTTTACTGATGACCAGAAAGAACGCGCCGCCCAAGAGTTGTCTGATGTTAGCGAGTTGAAACTTTTTTTTTATTATTATTCTTTAAAAATCAGGATCTGACAGACGCAGAAACTGTAACAACATGCAAGGCAGTAGAACATAGTTAAACAAATAAGTGAGAAAATAAATACAAAAAGTGAGGAAGAAAAATTATAAAACATGAAAAATAAAATATGTTAGAATAAAATAAATAATAATAAGAAGAAAAATAAAGGAAAAGTAATTGACGATGGAATATAAAATGAAGTGAAGTTTGCTTGTTTAACAACAATTAACATAACGTGATCTTGTGAAATAATACCTGATATAAAGTTATGAAATTGATTATGTTAATATTTATTGTGTATAAAGTTTAGAATATTTTCATGATTTAAATAGTTTAAATGGTGAAAACGCCATAACATAATATACAGTTGCGTATTGTTGAGTTTAGACAGACACGAATGCATGTTTTAGAATTAAAGATTACATAAAATTTTCGAATAATATGATAATAATCATACAAACTTAATTACCACACAATCATACACTGTAATATCATATATCATGTAAAGATAATGAGACCTCATTGTTATAATCAAGATACAATTCATCATGCGTTATGTATTTTCGCTAGTATATTAAAAAAATAAACTAAATAGTATCTTCTTTCAAACGCAGCACCACAAGCGTCTCATGTTATGGGACAACACGTTGGAAAACCTGTCCGGGCTCTACATGACCTGTGAGAATGCTCCATTTCCATCTCACGATCACAGCTCATACAAATACACAAAGGAGATCGAAGATGCCAAGAGAAAGGGCTACAAAGAACCGTCGGGCTGGTACGGGGTAGAACAGAATGACGGAACCACCCAACACCCTTTGGAAAATCTCATCCACGAAGTGACTGTGGTCAGTTTTAGCGTTTCACTGATTTTAACTTTAACTGATCGTCGTGTTGTTTTATTAGAGAATGTAGATTTTAATTTATTTTTTCAGCGTCCTAAGTAATGGTCACTAAAATTTATCATTTTGTTGTTAGCTAGCTATTGCTACGTTTTAATGATCAACACAATTCATAAAAAGACGTATTAAAGCCTAATTTTTGTTGATGAAATAATAAATCCTCATTTTAAATATCCATACGCTTACACACACTAAACACACACACACACACACACACGCACGCACACACACATACACACATGCACACCAACAGCCAACAGTTTCGACCTACTTTGGCTGCTCCGTCTACCCGGCCTGTCCCAGTTCTCGCGGCGACATGTACGTGTTGGTCTCCTGCTTGTTCTCTCAGTAAGAGCACCAAAGAATAAAAAATCACAAAATAATACACTTAATCATAACTTAAATATGGACGTGTGGGTGTTTTTATGTGTTTGTTTGTGTGCATGTATGAGTGTTTGTTTGTGTGCGTGTATGTATGTGTGTGTTTAATTGTTTTTTGCTGCTTTTTATATGTTTGTATCCTTAACTTCCCTCACTAGATTTAGCAAACCGCATTATTGCGGATTAACATGCTCCTAATACTTTACATGTTGATACTTATATATTTCTTTTCACTATTAATTAATTTTAGTTTAGAGTATTTCGGTTCGTTTGGCGTAATTTGTTAATTGCATCCAATGCGACTAAACAAACAGGTTGTAAAATTGTTAAATTCTCTCTCACTTTTTCGCAAATAGCGAATTTTTCCTCTCCCTACATACACATGAACAGGGAAAAGAAGATTGTAAAGCAGAAGGACAGGAAATTAGTCGATATAAATTTATACGTGATGAATAGAGATAATGTAAAAAAAATGAAAGAAAGAGAAAGAGAGAAAGTGAGAGAGAAAATGAGAGAGAGAAAAGAAAAAAGAGAGTGAGAGATACAGTGAGTGGCAATCGTTTCATGAAAGAAATATCAAGTAAGTTAATTGATAGAAGAAGGAAAGGACTTGATACATTTGATTGGATGTTTGTGGATAGTTAACATTTGGCCACGAGTTCGCTTGAATATAGTTCTTGTAGAAATAATTGCAGTACTCCTAACAGCCGCACCTTCAAGTTCACAATAAGTGAATTGTCTTTCTTATTTGAGAACATTATTGATCATTTTAATTCCATTTTCGTGTGTCATTTTGGGAAAATGTACAAACCTAGTATTATGAAATAATTGTTTCCGATCATGAATAATTTGAAAATACCTAAAACTTTTATACATGTTAATTCCACGTTTCTCAGATAATTTACACTATTACGTCAAATTTATAAATTTGAAAAATTATGTTGAAAATTAAACTAAAATTAGAACTAGGCACGCATCGCAATGAATTATTTGCACACACACACTTAAGCATTGGATTGCGAAATAATTTTTATTTAACGGATCTTGAAGCTGCAATCAGCTTAATGACAATCTTAATGCAATCAGCTTAATTTGTACTGGTTTCGAGTGCTTACATTTTTTAACACTTTGATGTTTTTTTCATTCAGCCTTTTATCAATTTAATCATTTGATTCATTTTTTAATTTATTAATTTCAAGGGACTATAGGAATTTTTTTTAGAATTGTTTGAATGTGATTCAACGAAGTTAACCATTCGACAATGTTCTCAAATACGTTTAGTTGATAAAGTTAATGAAAATTGATAAGATTAAAAAATAAACTTACTGAATTTTTCAGAATTAAAAAATATTTGATAAGCAAATTTCAAGCTGTTGTTGAGAATATTAATGAAAGAATTTGTTGTTGTTGTTGGTGGTGGTTATTTTGAATTAAACGTAGATTTTTCAGTTTATACCGCAAATTTATTCTTCACATTATTTATTTTGATAAGCTTGTTTTAACATTAATATTTGTCGTTATGAAATAACTGTAATATAACAAGGAAGGCTTATTTTGCGGTAAGGTTTTATTTGCTTATGAAACATTCAATAATTTGCATTAATACCCAGATGTTTATATTTATATTCAACATTACTAAAACTGCATTAAAATAACATTTAACTATGTTAGCTCAAATGGTTGGAGTGCCGTTCTTTGTTCCAAATTGAGAGTTCAACATAACCTTATGCACTAAGAGCCTTGCTTCAAATGCAAGCTTTGTCAAACCGAAATGTTTCGTTGATTTTGAGAAATTTAAACAGAAGTGCATGCATAAATAAATAACGTTAATTGATAAAGTATGTCTATTACTCCGTTGTCCTTATTAACGATGTATCTTTTATTACTTGTTGAATATAGTTAGAAATAAAATTTAAAAAACTGACTGAATTGTTGTTTCATATTCAATCTTTATGAAAATTGAAATTATTTCCGCGAACATCAAGGAATCTCTTTATGAGCAGGATCGTATAGGCAAAGGGAAAGCTCATTCCTCCAATATAAAAAATCTTCCTATGTAAACACGTCAAAACGTCACAACTAAATCATATTTCATCAAGCAGACAGACAAACAAACTCGTCTGATTGAGTCGCCAGTGATTTTTAAATGAGAACATATTATTGAAACTTGTGTTTTAAATTAAAAAATGATTAAATTTCGCTAACGAGAACTGTTAATCGTCATTATTTCATATCTATATTATTATTGTTAATACTACTACCACCACCACTACTACTAATACTACTACTACTACTACTACTACTACTACTACAACTATTATTGTAAGTAAGAACAATAGCTGTGGTACTTAGTGATGAATGAAAAAAAATTTTTACATACACTCACGATTCATACGATCCCAGTGTAATCTAAAATGATAATTTGTTTTTTTATCAATCGTGAATCATATATTCTTTATAACGGCAGTCGCGTGCGCACCAAACTTAACACTCACACACACATACACACACACATACTTACATAAACTCTCTTACTCTCTCTCTCTCTCTCTCTCTCTCTCTCTCTCTTTCTCTCTCTCTCTCTCTCTCTTTCTCTCTCTCTCTCTCTCTTCCACAAATACGCCTGTGTGTGAAAAATCATAACAATATGAAAAGAACTTTTATAAAAGGTCGTAGAAGAAATAAAAACGTAGAATAAAATAAAATGACAATAAAAAAATCAATTATATTCTCAATGAATAGTTATTACTATTATATGAAATATGAATTGAAGACCGACTAAAATGATATTAAGATGATGACAAAAACTGTCTGCATCATTGTCATTTGGTGTGGTTTGTATAAATAGCGTGCAACTGTCTGCTGATATTTAACCAATTTTTTAATTTCTCTTGTTGCGTTCTTCGAACTTGCCGTGAAAGTTAAAGTTAGTTGGCTCTTGTGCGAAATTGATATTATTATTTAATTTTTATGTTGTGTTGTATATTAATTGAACTTCATTGTGTAATGAAACGATGTTTTTTGATTGAATTTTTTTTTAAATTGTATTTCTAACTTTCATTTTAGTCAGAAATAATTTGTTTAATGTTTATGAAATTGTAAACCAAAACAAAAATTCGAAACAGAAAAAAAACTCTATTGATGGCTTTAGAGGAAAATTTTAATAAAATATATAATCAAAAATCGTCAGAAAAGGAAAAAATGTCGAAAACACCACTCGTTTTCATTGTATCTTTACTGTTAGCATCTAGCATTCTGCCCGCTGTACCAGCAGTGGAGATCGAACACGAAAATGATTTCACCTACAACTATGATTCCTACAATTTGTCTCAGGCAACCCAAGATTTGAAACATCTCAATTCGAACGGTGATGGTGCCGAACCCAAAAACGCAAAAGATCAAAAATTTTTAAAGGAAATTTTTCAAAAAAATCGAGACATAGGAACAATTAATCTAAATGAAGAGGTAGGAGAGAGATTGATGTCTTCAGAACGTGGTATTCACGTTGATGACAACAAAATTATTAAAACCTATAAGAGATTGAAACGGCAATCAGAGTTTAGGTGGAATACTTTGGAAAAATTTTTACCCGAATACAAGTAATTATATTTGTAAAGAAAATATGATGTTATTTTTTTTAAATATTTTGAATTAATGTATTTTCATTTCAAACATTTTTTTGAGTATTCATTATGGAATCGAAAAATGTTACGGAAATAAATAAAAAATTTTGTATTAGCCCCATTGTTTATGGAGTGGTCTTGCATGATCAATCAATAAATGAAACTTGGTCATTTTTTCGGAGTTACAATCCAGAGATAGTGAGCCAATTACTTTATTGTATTTAATTTTTCATTATATAAATATATATAGAGAGAGAAAAATAAGAAAGAGAGGGAGGGAGAGGGTAAGCAAGAGAGAGAGATAGAGAGAGAGCGAGAGAAGAAGAGAGAGAAAGAGAGAGCGACAATTGATAATTTCATGTTTACATAGGTTTATTTATACATTAATTATTGTCAAATTTTTAAGAACCAAAACAAAACTTCAAAACAATTATTTTTGCGAAACTGTCACAGCATTACGAAAACAGGTATATGGTTTACATCGCTTCAAGATTTTCTTCATGTGCATTTGAAACTGGGATCTACTACATTTCCGACTCATCGCAACGTCAGAAAGTTATGATTGTGGTCGATGAAGAGGAAGAAAAATAGGTTAGTGCCGAAACAACGATCGATGAAGTTCAGCATATATTGTCTAAATGGAATAATCAAACTGAATGGAAAGCGGTTTTTCAGTCTATAGTGAGTTTAAAATTCGAAATAAAATAATTTTTGTATTTTTCTGTACCTAAAACTTTTAACCTTATTAACTAATTACTTAATTTGTTTATTTATTAGTTCAATTGAACAAATCAATACCTATAAATTGAATTTTATTTCAATGTTTTAAATATTTTTTTCTTCCATATTTAGCTTCCTGACAGCACTGTGTATGGCTGTGCCGTGCGACCAACATGCAGCAAACACCCCGATGAGAACAAGCATGCCTTCATTTGTGCGTTTACAGGACCGTAAGTATTTCTATTACTTAAATTCATTTCTTATATTTTAATCTAAATATTATTTTCTGTAAGTTTTACGTTTAAAATATTTGATATTTTTGAATGTTTAAAGTTCGATGATTATTAAATATTTTCACCAAATAACTTGAAAATGGAAATTCTACTACTACTACTACTATTACTGTTGCTGCCATTCATACTACTATTACTACTACAACTGCTACTTTTACCCTTGAATATTAGTATTTCATTACTAACAAAAATATATTAATAAAAACAATGAAACACATTTCAAAGCAGTCAGCTCTTGAAAATTCAGTCAATAATGAAATAATTTTTGATAAATAAAGTGTGTGTCTAAACTTTGATACACACATTTATTATCTAATTTACGTCACACTTCAATTCAGAAATGAATACTCTCTATCCAATCTTGATCGAACAAGACCTACTATCACTGAACCTACCAATGCAACTACTACTACCACTACCACCACCACTACTACCACTACTACTACTACTACAAGGGGTACATCCAAAACGATAGACTTTAGGTACATCAACGCAACAGGTAATTTAAATCTTTGAGTTCTATTCATGAAGCAGTATAGTTTTGCCATTGTAATGTAAATTTTTTATCACAGAGTCTTTGAATGAATTTTTTAACGAATATGGCAACAGAATAAAATTTTCATTCAATTTTATTAGCTTAATCACAATTTATGAATTTGATTTAGGAAAAGGATTCTCTCGTGAACAGACGAGTAAGGCCATACAAATTTTTAAGGAGGTGATTTAAACTTTGATTAAAACTTATTTATTAAAAAACTTATTTTTTAATTTTTTTATCAAACTTTGTCAATTATTATTAACTACTAATCCAAAGCTAAAATAAAGCATTTTTAGTAAAAAAATTGTAGCAAATATTCAGCATAATATTTTTCGTCTTAAATTTAAGTAAAAAGCTGACATAACGCTGTGTGTTTGTTATTATGTATGCGTCTATCCATATTGTGTGCAATAATTTTTCATCCATAACAATAAAAGGTGCTTCGTTTAAACTACTCGAATTTCGAGTGAGTTGACACGTTGGGTAGTTTCTCAGGCTTTTGGATGACGTGTAGTAATTTTGGAAACAGATATTCAAACGAGAAAGAAATAAAATCAGCTCGTGATCGTGGCTTCCATGTTTCAGGTACATAAAGCGTTCTTTTTTTTCTATAGAAAAAATTATTCTATTATAATTCTATGTTTGGATCACCTTAAAAATTTGTAATTATAAGAACTCATTGTTGCTGCTGTCGTGTTGATTCATTTTTTTAAATACTTCCGTGAAAAATTGAAATTATTATTTAAAAAAGGTTTCTACGGTAAAAAAAACCTTATACTGGAGAAACTGAAGGACCTTTGTTAGAAGGCATCCGAGAAATTGCCAAAGAGATTTTTGTAATTTGATTCTTTATTTTCAATTTTTTAAATGCAAATTTAAAAATCAGATAGGTGTGTGTCAGATTGTAATTGCCGCGAAAATTTTCATTGAAACAAACAAGTAGCCCACACTTAACTATGTGATGAAAAAAACATTCATGAACTAACAACTCATAAATGCCTGTTCAGAATGTTTTCTTCTAATTTTCTATTCTTATTTTTTCTATTCTTTAAATTTCTTCAATTTTTTTTTATTGGAGTAGGATATTATTCATGTGCTACTACTTTCACGTGGATCTTTTTAAAAAATTTAAAGCTAAAACAAGCACTTTCTCACGTGAAACAATCAATTGACTTTATCCAGTCTTTGATAGAGGTGTTCTTCAGAGTATTAGAGCCTGATCTCGGATGCAATTTTTTGTTAAAAGTTAAATTAAATTTACACATCAATATTTTTAAAAAATTCAAGATTATTTTTTTAAAAACAGAATACATCTAGGACTAGCTATTTAGGAAAAAAATGGGATGTGCTGTATATCCAAGCTGCCATGGTTTTGTCGGAGTCAACTGTTAAAACACTGTTTGATTGAATGATTGAATGATTGATTGATTGATTGATTGATTGATTGATTGATTGATTGATTGATTGGTTGGCTGGCTGGCTGGCTGATTGATTGAATGATTGATTGAATGATCGATTGATTGATTGATTGATTGATTGATTGATTGATTGATTGATTGATTGATTGATTGATTGTGGTAGTAGTAGTTGTTTTAGTAGCCTCAGCGCAAATTAGTAGTGTTTTAAATTACTACCAGTAGTTAATGATATTAATAAAAGTACATTTAATTACTGAAAACTTTGTAAAATGACTTCGTTAACTAGACACATCTGCTTATATTAAATTATTTGATATATTTAAGTTAATGTTGAAAAAGTGATTGAACAAATCATTGGTTCGTTTACTTGTGATTTAATGTAAATCAATTAAATTTTTTTATTTTATTATTCAATTCAATTTCGATGTTCGAATTTATGAATTAATAAGAATTTTATTATTTTGAAAAGTTTGATTTTGAAAATCATTAACAGTAAAAATAAAATTCTTCTTTACTGCGCTATGTTATATTATGGGGCTGAGTGATAATGAGACGTAATTAAGAATTAAAAACAAACTTACCTTGATTTTTCTCGTTTATTTCAACTTCAGTGTCAATCATTATAAACTTTCAATACATCAGCGTAATACAAAGACATTATATCGATATATTAATTATCAACTTTATTTTAAAGTGTAACCACTTTGCTGAAGTGCCTCCTTTTTCGAAAATCAAATTTTATGCAACAAATGAATGAAACATTTCCAGTAAACTTGAAGAAAAAATTGAAAAACTCAGCAACGAGTAACTGAAACTTAACTGAAAAACATACTTCAGTATCCAAATTAACAGTAACAACATCATTCAAAGTTTGGCAAGGGAACAAAAACACATTTTAAAAAATGTCCACCACTTATCAATTGAACATTTTCGCAAAAATCGATTTGGATTTTATTAATATTTTATATTAATAATGACTGGCCAACTGAGCAATAAAAAACAAAACATAAAAAAAGTAAATAATAAGCATGAATTTAAAATAACAGGGTAGTAGTATTAACAAGCACTAATTGCTGCAGCATTTTGATTATCATGTAAGTCAATTTCAACCAACAATATATTGTTAACTTTACTTTATAATATTAAATCATTAACTCGACTTATAATAAAAAAAATCATTAACTTAACAATCATTCATTGAACTAAAAATAAAAAAATGGAACAATTTATTTTAAAATCATTTCAATCATGACCATCTTTTGATTTTACATAGAAATAACATAACAATTTTTACAATTCAACACAATCGCCGTTAACAATTATAAATTACTAACTAATTAAGAAGAAAATTTAATTAAAAATTATAAACTCCAGATACAAAATACAGCATACTTTTAAAAGTATGCTGGTCCTTGCTTACGATTATAAGTACCCGAACGTTTTAAGGATGGAAACATTGCACATGCATACATACATTAAACAAACACATAAAATAAGCTCTGCATTTTTTAGAGCTTTGTAATTTTAAATTTCTACAAAAATCATTGTTTAAAATTTGTGGCAAATAGACAGGAATAACATTTGGACGTAGACAAACATAGACAAACAATACAAACGAACAGAATTATAGAAATATATCTAAAATAAAAAATAACACTTGACTGTTTATACACAGCTCATGCAAAGGCATCTACTACTTAATATGTTAACATGGAAGGCTTTCTAAAAGAATTCAATTCTCATTATAATCTAGCAACATCATTTTTCTTCATAAAAATTTTACTCTAATTGCTAATAATGAATAGGACTGCATGTTAATCAGCATTGTAACATTCATTATAAAAATGATACAATCATTGTTATTAACACCATCATCATCGTCGTCATCATATCATCATCAGATCTTCATCTTCTTCATCGTCGTCATCAGCCTTCATTCCTCTGCGATGAATTAAATGAATCAGTGATTGGCGAATCGTCCTGTTTGGTCAGTTGCTGGTTCCACATGTTCGTGTACACGCCATCTTCAATCTCCAGCAGTTCCTCGTGTCTTTGTGGAAAAAATATATATGGCCAATTTTGTATAAATTAAGTTTTTTAAATTAACTTTTTTAATTAACTTTTAACTCTAATTCTCAATAGTAAACCTTAACAAAGACACGATCTTTACATTAAAAATACATGACACACTAATTGTAGAATGCCTCTATGCATTCAAATCAAGTAACTGAGCAACCGGATGGTAGCATAGCTATCGAAGCAATATACGTATATACGACGATCACGTACATGAGTCACTCTTTAGCAGCTGACATAATCCATCTATTCATTAATTTTAAAATCCATCAAACTAATGACACTAAACCAATCAATCATTCAACCAAACGACCAGCCAATTAATCAATCAACCAATCAGTTAATTAGTAATTCAATCTTCCACTCAACCGCAAACCAAACGAACCTGCCACTCTCAACTATGCACCCGTCCTTGAGAACAATAATCTTGTCGGCGTGTATGATGGTTGAGAGTCTATGGGCGACAATGATCGTCGTCCTGTTTTCGCAAACTTTCGCAAGTGACGACTGGATCTGCCGCTCTGTCTTCGTGTCCAGGGCTGAAGTGGCCTGGAGAGGTGCAGAATGAAATTTCAGATGGATGAATTAATGGATGTACGTACATACAGGCATGCCAAGTAGAGGTGGGTAACAGAAATGAACGGATGGCCAGTATTTGCTATCTATATGATTAGTTTTACCCACATATAAATGACAGTTGTAGAACCAGCACAATCAACCAGTTTGAACGATTTATATCAACTAATCGCTCATTAAAAGACCATAAAATACACCAACAAACCAGCCAATGAACTAACAAGCCAGCCAATCAACCAACCAATCAGCCAATCAAACCTCATCCAGTAGCACAAAGGCAGGAGCCTTAAGAACAGTTCTGGCAATGGCAACCCTCTGCTTCTCACCACCGCTCAACTTCAGACCACGCTCGCCCACCATTGTTTTGTAACCTGCCAATTTTAATTGATCCAAAACAATCAATCAATCAATTAATCTTCGTTTTGCGTCCAGAGACTCGGTTTACCGAGGTAGGACGTTGAATTGATCCACAACAGGCAGCGTTATAAGTCACCTCAACGAAATAATCACCATCATACTCTTAATCATAATCATCATCATCGTAATCATGTTAACTAACCGTCGCTGTAACCGTCATCATCGTCATCGTCGCCATCATAAGGATGATGATGATCATCATCATCGTATTCATCTCCATCACAATCATAATCGCTACCGCCTACATCATTATCATCATCATCATGGTCTCGATCATCATTATCATCATTATAATCATCATCATCATCGTCTAACCTTCAGGAAAGGTCATGATCCTGTCATGTATCTCGGCGACCCTAGCAGCGTCCTCGACCTCTCCAGACGTGGCGCCAACCCTACCGTACCTTATGTTGTACCTGGATAATAATTATAATAATTACATATAATTATTGTTGAAAAAATTATTATAGTTATATAGCTAAAACAGCATAATAGATAGATAAATATGCACAAATCAACCCATCCAACACACGGTATGTGATAGATTAGGACTGCTTTCGAACTCGAAAACTGCAACACGAGAGCCAGGCACCATTAGACCATCGCGCCGCCCATTATTATCATTATTAATGTTACCGTTGGAATTAAACATGATTAATTATATTAAAACTAATTTACTATAAGGATTACTGGAGCTACTACTACTAACTCGATATCATTGTTGAAGAGGACGGTATCTTGGGGCACGACACCGATAAGACTCCTTAGTGAACGCTGTTGGACCTAAAACATTATCATAATTATCGTCACATACACACACACTCAAACACGCACATATACCAATATATAATTACACAATCTCCTCATAACATAGGTATATCACATCATCGTGTATCACCATATCACCATACACACATATATATATATATATACATATCTATATGTATCTATATCTCTATATCCATACCTTAGATATATCCTGGCCATCAATCGTAATAGATCCAGATTGGATATCATAGAATCTGAAAATGAGTCTTATGATGGTGCTTTTACCGGCACCCGATGGTCCAACCAAGGCAACCGTTTTGCCCGGCGGTACCACAAAAGAGATGTTTGTTAGGATCTGGTGGCTGTTTATGAATTTGTGTGTGCATGTGTGTGCATGTGTGCGTGTGCGTGCGTGTGCGTGCGATAGTGGAGTTGTGTTAGAGTGCGTTCTGATGCATATCTTTTAACTGTTCAAACAAAAAGTAATAAGCTTGTTAAGAAAAGTAGCCGATTAAATGGCAGAACCAACGCCGCCACGACTTTTACAAAAGATGAAAAAAGTTTTTTTCCAACTAGGTCTAAATTTCTTTAAGAATAAGGCTATAAAAATGCTAGCGCTTGTAAACAGTTTAGGTAAAAATGCTAGACATATTGGTACAAAATGAAGATAATGGATGCGATAAGTATGACATAATGATGATAATAACAACGATGATGACAGACAGACAGACAGACAAACAGACAGACAGACACCACTCAACTAACTCAGGACGATAATGGAATGAAACGTTTCTGAATTCAACTTCACCCCTCGTTACAATAAGTTCATTGGCTTCTGGTGCATCTTTTATCTGCAGATGCGTGTGTGCGTGTTTGAGTGTGTATGTGTGCGTGTGTGTGTGTGTGCGGTGTGTGTGTAAATCTAATTGATAATACAACTCAAAACAATGCATCTTAAAATATAAACACTGTTTTTATGATGATAATGATGATGACGACGATGATGATGACAACCTCTTGCTTTTCCTTAAGCAGATCAAACATATTCTCCATGTCAATGAAAGCCTGCTGAATCATTCTGCATCGTGATATAGAGATGAGTAAACACATCGTATTATATCAGACATATCGACATCTTATCATTATACTAAAAATTCATCATCCTGATATTGCCATATTTCATCACACTATAAATTTAAGCCATCATAATTCGACCTTTCTCATCTTAACAATCATATCACCTCCAAACAACTCAAAATGAAGAAACCCAACCAACCTATAATAAGTACCAAACCAGTTGAGGGGAGTGTAGAGCTGCAGCATGTAAGTACCGAAAAGTACGTAATCCCCAACGGTCAGCCCTTTGGTACCGTCGACAACGTACCAGGCGCAGAGAAGCGAACCAGCCAGTAGACCGAGCGTGATGATGAAGTTCTGCATGCAGTTCAACAGATTCAACGATGACATGCTAATCCACTCTGCCTTCTGAGACATTGCATCAAAAAGAGAAGTTTGAGAGAAATTATTTTAAAAATTAATCCTCATCGCCATGCCATCGTCATCGTCGTCGTTATCATCCTTAATACAGCAGTCGTCATCGTCATAATCACAATCATCATCTTCGTCGTCGTCATCATCATCATCGTGAACTTTGACCTGGAATGAGAGTATGGCATCTCTGTATCTTTCAATCTCAAATGCCTCGGCACCATAATATTTCACCTGATGATAAATTAATTAAAAAATAAAATGATTAATTCGGAAAAATTTAATTAGATAATCACATGGTTTAGCATCAAATTAACTATTTCATAATCTTCAAAAAGAGAAATATATATATATACCTGAATTGGATTAATGTATGAAAAAAATGGCATTGTCGATTAAATTTGTTGACAAATCAAGCCATAGAGGGAAGAGTAAGAAAATTAACTTATAAAACTGGTGACAAAAAAACTACTTGACAAATTTTTTTTAATTTATTTTTATTCACAACCAAAAAAATACAATGTCGCTATTGTTTCAAAACCGTTTCAAAGTTGAGGAGGGAATCGACAGCCTTGGCGTTCATCTCGTTATCCAACCTATTCATGTCTCTCTTGAATTTCGTTCTCCACTCAGTCAGGATTATTGTTGATACTGTGATGTGTGTGCGTGTGAGAGTTTGTGTGCGTGTGTATGTGTGTGTGTACGTGTGTGTGAGTGTGGACATGAGTGAATACGCACGTGTGTGTGTAGTTTAGAACATGTTGGAAAGCATAGTTTTTTAAACGAATAAAACTAAACGACGGGAATTGAATAAATTGAAAAAAACATGGCATTTAAAATAACAGAAACAACAACAACAACGACGACAACAACAACAACAACAACAACAAAAGCAACAATAACAACGGGTAAAAAAAAAACAAAACGAACTAACTCAAATAGACCAGCATGGTGATGAATATGATGAATGCAAACCAGGTGTTGAATGCTGTGAGGAAGAAGATAATGGCGATGAATATATCGGCTATGGTCGGAAAGATGTTGAAAATGATGTAACTGCATGGAGGGAGGAAGGAATTATGAATGTGATTAGTCTATAATTAATCGTATGTATTAAATGAGAATAATTACCACATAAAAAGCATCGGTATCAACAGCGTCAATTAATAACAATCAATCGTCGATTCTTTGAAAGAACGTTATGCGGAACAAAAAAAAACACCAAATAAAAAATTATTTTTACAACAATTATTTTTAACCCCAAAAACCACCCTGAGCAAGCCAACCGCCCTACTTGAGTAGACTATTGATACTATTGGTGCCCCTGTCCATGATTCTCAATACCTCCCCTGTCTTCCTCGTCAGGTGCCATCTCAGTGACAGACTGCAACGTGGTTGGGATAGAATTTTTTTTTAATTCTCCAAACAAATATTTAATAATATAATAATATTATTATTGCTACATCACACTTAATTGCTTCCATCACCTTCATTATCATCTTCATCGTCGTCACATCATCATCTTCACCACTATCAACATATTATCTTCAATACTACATCATCATCTTCATCATCATCTTCATCCCATCATTCTGCCCACTCACGAATGCAAATGACTGAACAGTCTGACTTCAACGGCCCTGGTGGTGTACTGTTGCACCCACGTCCACAGAAAGGACCTGATGCCATTCAGCAGGCCCATGGAACCTGGTCATGATGATGGTGGTGATGGAGGTTGAGAAGGATGAGATGATGATGATGACAGATGATGAGGATGATGATGATGACAGGAAGGGCGATGATGATGACAGATGAAGATGGCGATGATGATGATGACAGGAAAGGCGATGATGATGACAGATGATGGTACATAACATATGATGACGATAATGAGAGCAGCTTGATTGTTGTTATACAAGAAAACTATGTCAGCTTTGAAATAGAACATTGAAATAGGTGGCGAAAGCATTCAGCTAAACCGCTGAAGAAGAATGAATGATATGAACAACACATTTGACAAAAGCCAGTGCACAAGTAGATATAAAAACATTCAACAGTTCATACAAACTTGTGTGCGTGTGCGCGTGCGTGTGTATGTGTACACACACATGTACACTGAAACAACGTATATTTACATACACACAACTGCACAGAATATGAATATGCACGAGATTTTTATATTGAATAAATACACATTTTTGTATGACAACGCTCATTACACATGGGTGAGTACTTTAGTTTGAAAAACTCATCATACTTATTTATCATTATATTTGTAAAAGTTAATGTACAAGGCATCAAAAACAGTCAAATGCAGAGAGAAAAACCTCCTTGCAAGAACCAGAGGAAGACATAGGTGAGTATGTAATCCCACCTGAACTGCAGTTCAGACAAGGTGTAGGCTCTTGTGCTTCCATCTCCTGTCTTGGACTCTTCAGTCTGATTCGTAATTGTCAGACTGTCGACTGCAATCAAATAAGAACTAATATGATTGATCATAGTTTTTAATTTTTCACTCCACAAAACTATCAAAAAGATAATTTTAGTGAAAAACTATTCCACAAAATTTAAACAGCATAAACAGATCTGAAAGTACAATTATGAACTTATAATAAAATTATGTAAATATTAAAAGTGGACACCACAATAATGTCAATCAATCCATAAACTCCGCCCAGACCAAACGCAAACTTACTAATCAATTTGTAATAAATTGGCGTGAAGAGATTAACAACCCTGCCAGCAATCAGTAGCAGAAAACATACAAAGACACAAAACTGCAGTGGTAGGCTTCCTCTTGGCCACATGAATGGCCACAAAAGAATCATCTGTAAGGGTTAATGGGTAAAATTCATTTATGAACTTTGAACTTAGGAGTTTTATTAATTCATATAAGATATCAATTTAAGGAGAATATTTTAATACCTTATGTAACATTTATTAGATCATGTTTATGGAATAGTAGTGTGTAAAAATACGTATCCCAACTGATGGGTTAACGCCATTTAAAAAGACAACTAAATAATTTTTTAAAAAGCAGCGAATCAAAAGAAATAATTATAAAAAAAAACAAATAAAATTAGCTAAATAAATTTTCTGTTATTAAATAAATATAATAAAGACAAAAAAAGAAAAGTAAATATTTAGGAAAATTGAAAATCCCAATCCCAAAACCTTCTTCTTAAAACCCATCCATGTTGATCGCTGCCTGTCCCTGCCTTGAAACGCCCCATTCACGTTCTGTATGCCACGCTCTATACTAATTAGAGGCTATTGTTAAAAAAGATTGTAAAGATGATGAATTGTAAAGATGATGAATTGTAAGGATGATGAATTGTAAGGACGATGAATTGTAGAGATGATGAATTGTACACCACACCACACCACAACTACCCCAACCACAAATCGACACACAACAGCCGCTAACATCATCCCCATCATAGCCAGGCAGTGGCTGGTAACCAGCTGGTCTGTTCGCCATGGTTCCAGGCGCACACAGAGTCAGGATGAAATAGAAGGACGTGAAGAAGTACCTGGCGCAGAAGAGGCCTAACTCTATGTTGTTTGACCGACTGTGTAGTACAATTAGCCACAGGTCATTATTGAGTTAAGAGATGACGATAACGCAACAAAAAATGGTTAGCCATCATCGTTAACGATAATTATAAATCCATATATTATTCAATAAAGCATTAATTAAAATGACAGATGATTAAATTAATGAGTTTATACTGAATCTATTGTAGTTAGTCGTACTACAATATCGTACATGCAATGTTTTAAAAACATCAAAGTCATTATTTAATTAAACGTATTTAATTATAACAACTGCAGCAAAAGCATGTAGTGCCCACTAATGAGAATCATTAATTCCACAAAAAGTTTTTATCAAAATAGAAATTTATTTTTTATAAATAAAATCACAAATAATTATCATTTTTTTCAAGATTTTGTTCTAGCTACAATCAGACATTTTTTTTATCACTTATCTCACAATTTTTTCAATAAAACGAAATGAACTTGCTATCAACATCTAGTAATTCTCACGTTGAATATGACTGTTAATAGCTTTGCTATTCATATAAATTTAGGGAAATGATCATTGTTGATCTGACGTGTGACAACCAAATTTCAGAATATTAATAAAAAAGACGTTCATTTTTACAGAATTTAGCTTTCAATTTGACAATCTCAAAATGCGAAAGTCCAAAAATTATAAATTCATTTGACGCACATATGATCAACTTTGTACATTTAATGACGCAAAAATAAACTTGAAAAAAATGAAAAAAGTTATTAAACAGCATGCACAAATAAACATGAATGAATAACTCCCACCTACATTATCAAAAAGAAAAGTCTACAGATACACACACCACACACACACACACACACACATATATACACACACCACACAAACACACTTACACACAAAAACACACACACATACAAAAACACACACACATACACACTCATAGAGTGCATACAAAGTAGAAACTTGTATGCAGTGCAAGACAAATCTCTTTTCTATCACAGACATGAGAATCAAGTTGATAAAAATAAATGTCTAAAGGTATGTCACGTGTGCAGCTTTTTTCAACTATGAGCTTAATCAGTGAGCAAAAAATAATTAATAAACCAACATAATTTATATTTTTAAAATTACAATAATCGTCATATTATAATTTTATTAACCATTATCTCAATAACCATTAACCATTATCTCAATAAAAATAAAACACATTTTACTAATATAATCACAACTTATACTAATACTAAGTTGACAGAAAAAGTTGGATGGTAATTTGTGTGGTGTAGTATCAAGAAAGATGACATAAAACATGATCACGAAATGCTATGAAAAGTAACATTGTAAAATTCTCATTTCTGGAAAAGCTATAAACTGTTTTGAATGTTAGCAATACATCATCATTTAACTTTATATTCAAACAAACAAATGCTATTACCAATTTATGCTATGATTATGTATGAAATATTTACTTTTTAAATTTATATAAATATGATTCATTGAATTGTGTGAACAGAATAAGGCAGTAAAAAATCAAAATTTAAAAAAAAATTAAAGAAACCAGCCCATCTGAAAATCATATAACATAAATGATAATATGAGATAACACACAGTTGAGATGTAGTAAAATAGATGTAGAAACAACAGCAAAAACCAACATAACAAACAAGAAACACCAAAATGCCCCAAACTACCTTCTCTCTTCGAACCACCACAATGGACTGAAATAAGACAAAAAGGTCAGATTCTCGATGACGAATGCCAAGGTCACAAAGACTAGTACGACCAAACCATGCCCTCTGGTTGGTATAGATGGCAGAGTCCATCTACACTCGACATATGTTACGATGACAATCACCAGCCATGATACAATGAGAAAGACATTGCACATAATCTGGTACCTGTGAAATTAAAATTAATGTTTAAATTTCAAACAATCTTAGGTGATTACTATGATAAAATCTAATTTAATATTTTAGAATTAGATGAGAATGCATTAAAATAAAGGTTAGTTAAACCATAACTAATAAATTACCAACCCATAAGCCACTCCTTTATTGATGACGACAACCTCAATAATAACTCTAGCAAGAGCTTCAATAGACAAGAATATTGGCAGAGTCAGTTGAATAGTGAACCAAGGAGAATAAGATATCTGATAGCTTTCTAGTCTTATTGCATATTTGCGATAGAAAAACAGTTGACTGAGGCCAAATATTAGACTGATGGCTAGTAGTAAAGAAGGAAATAATGTGTAGAAGAAACATGGAGAGAATCCTTTGTTGAACCAAACTGATGTAAGGTTGCTAGTAGGGTCACAAAAACTTATCAGCTTCATTATCAATTAGTATCTCTATTTTGTTGGAAAATTAATACTTAATTGGAAAATTTATATAAATAAATAATATGTTATATATTATAATACATAACTAAAAGTTAATTAAATTATTATAATAATTTACCCCTTTTATTACTTGTCTTAAATTAAAATTAAATTAATACTTGTCTTTAAATTGAGTAATATAATAAAATAGTAATTTAATAATTATATAAGTTACAATTAGCAAATCAAATATCATTTGTTGACAAATATTGAAATATAATATATATTTTAATTTTTAAATATTTAATAATTATTATTATAATTATATAATATAATATAATATTATAATATAATATTAATAATGATATCAAAACATTAATTATTATTAAAGTAACCAAAAAAAAGTAATTAGTAATCCCTTTCTGTACTCCAGTTACTTCGTCACCAATTAAATTTATATATATCTTTTAATAAATTAATTAATTTAAATTACAAAAAGGACCGCTTCTATGTCTTCTCAACAAAGCAACTCTTTATCAGTAGAGATCTTTAAATTAATTTTAAAAATGAAAAAGACAACAAAACAAAGGTCAATGAAAAATTTTTTTTTATAACAAACTATTGAATATAGAGATAGATATATATGTAGGATAAAACGTGTAATTTTATATCAAATACATCCTTCATTTATAATAATTCTGCCAATTGATAATAATCGCCAGGCATATATAATCTATATATATGTCGGCAGGTAACTACCAATTATATAAGAAATAGGAACATAAATTTTTTATGTTTCCTCTTTAACAAGGATGACATCACTATCAAATGACTTTTTCATAATTGCATTAGGGAACAAATATCGCTTTCACATAATCACACTACCGTGACAGAGCAAAAATTGAATTTAGAATTCATAAACTGACTGAAGTTTCTAGAAAACTAAATTATACGCACCTATTTGACGCTTTGTCAATTCTTAACAAAAATTTGATGCATCTTTCAGTTTTAATAAACTTGTCATCTCAGACAAGTTTCACCATTCTACAGAAAGGTCATGTCACACAAAAAGGCATCGGAATAAGATTTATATATATATATATATATTATATATATTTATAAATATATATATATATATATATATATATAGAATACATAAGGAAAAACTTCAAAACTGAATGGCTTTAAACTTGTATTTATGAAAATATAACACAAACGAAAAATCAATATGTTTTTCAATTAAATCCAAATTCATGTATAACAATATACATAATAAACTATAAAAATTATTTTTCTTCATCTTTCTTTTTGAAATTCTTCTGGAGAGCTTCTGCAAATGCACAGATATCTGCAAGCATGAAATAGGTGACACATTGTAATGTAGATAAAAGGATTCAATAAATTAAAATCAGATTTTAACAACTCATCCATAATGATAGAACATCAAAAGTTACTATAAGTTACTATCAATAGAACAATGACACCCAAAGTTGCAGAGTTGGACATTTTTCAAAAATAAAATTTGAAGGAAGTAAATGAAGGAAGTAATAATGAAAGAAATAATGAATTAGCATGTTAGTGACCACTACCTCCTTTTTCAGCTGCAGCAACCGCATCCTCTCCCAGATTGAACTGTGCAATGAGTGGACCAAGCTGACCAGTCAGTAAAGCGCCACAAAAGCTTCTCAAAGTCTGCATTTAAACAAAAACAAATTTATGAAACATTCATTAAAATAAAATAAATAAGAATCTACTCAAATTGAATTTTTCATCCAAATTTGAAATCAACAAACACACAAAAACAAATTAAATGAAGATTTTAAGTTGAAAACACTGAACAAAAAAAATATAACAATATGTTTAATGAAATATAATAAAATATGTAAATTGGAATAAAAAAAATATATATATACAAAACTGAATAAAATATGTTAACTGGACTGAAAAGCTTTTAATAAATCGTAAAATCAAATAAATAATGAGAAAAACTTGTTGAAATTGTGGAGAGTGAACAGTGTCCTTGAGTTCCTCAACAGTTTTTGGAATAACTTCACCATCAGGTAGAAATGGGACAAGACGTTCCTGAATCTTTGGATCAGCCAGGAGAGGTAGCAGAACATCAGGAGATATGGATTTCAATACATCAACTAAATGCGAGCAAACAACATAATGAATAACAACATAACCATTACAATGTTGCTAATATACCAAGAATAAATTAACTATATACCATCTTGTATTCCATGAGCTGGCTGTGCAGAAGTACCTGGGAGGAAATCATTAAATGTTGCTTATGTAAGGAAAAACAATTTTGAAATAAATTCATCAGAGAAAGAAAGATTACAAAAAAAGCACAGCATAACACATACTTCCCATGGATGTTAGGATATTTTGTAAATCACTGAGCAGAATGGCAGGGGTAGGAGGCTTTGAAGCAGCATTGCTTACCGTGGGAGCTGCCGAACTTATAGTGGTGGCTGGTGTACTGCTAGCAACTGTTGTGGTTGCTGCAGCTGAGGTGTTTACAGATGAAGGTATCGTTCTCTCCACAGCGGTTGCTGATGTCAATCGAGAGGATCTATTGGAAACACATTAATATTAATTTTTGAAACTTAATACATTGTATAAAAGAAATTATTTGTTTTAAATCTGACTAATCACATGCTTAAAGGCCAAAAAAAAACAAAAAACTTAAGTTTACAAAACAAAAACTAACGGAGTAGAATCAGAAGACATGGAAGAACTGGATCGACTTCCCAACAATGAAGACATGTTACCCATTCCTGTTATGAGCCGAAGCATCTGTTGGGGGTCCATGCTACCTAGCAAGTTGTGAATGTCTGTACTGTCACCTGCTCAGTCAAGTCAACGTATATTACTTAGTTGCTTATTGCAATATTTTTCAATTTTTAATTTCAAAAAAAAAATATCAAACAAAATCATAATTCATGAAACTAACGAAAAAAATTAAAGTAACAAAAAATTTCCTACTAAGTCCAGCAGCTAATTCAGCAGGCAGAAGACTGCTTGCTGCACTTCGACTGGATGATGGAGTGGGTGGATTGTTGAGATGTTCATTCAACTTCGACCATAACTCTGCATCTTTATCAGCTTTTGGCTCCTAATATTTTTTTATTAATATCTTTTGAAAATTTAAACTTCAATTTGCAGATTTATAACTGAAAATGAAATGACTAAAAACAGAATATAAGATTTATAAAACAGATTACAATAAGATAACCTGCATCCAATAAAACATCTTTTTATTATTCGACTTCAGCTTCAACAAATATACTCGACCAGTTGTACATTGAGGCACATGTTTATATTCAATGTCATCAGGAAAGATTATCAAGTCCTGTTTTTTTGTGTGTGCATTGATGTTATTTTTAACACTTTTTAAGTTACTTAATTTTTTACTTTAGAATATTGAACAAATCTAATCATTAAAAGTAAATTGATTTAAAATTTCAAAGGATGGCATTTGATATTAAATTTTTATAAGTTTAGAGTTTATATTTTATTTCATAAAAAAATTAACTTGAAAAAGTTATTTTTGTAACTTACTTTTAAAAATTAAAGTTGAATTTATTTAATTATTTATTTATTAGATTAACAAATTAATTAATTATTAGCTAAAAAGCTTAAACTGTTAAACAAGTTAAACTGTTCATTAAAGTAAAATAAATTGAATATTTAAAACAATCCACAGACATCCTCAACAGTGCCCTTAGAACGGTCCTTCCAACACAAATGCATCAGCTGGTCATCAGACTGGTAAATGTACAGAAGACCCTTCCTTTTGTCTGGATGAACCATTTTTCCTTTAATTATCGACTTGCCGGCTTTAAACTCCACCAAATTTTTGCTTTGGTTGCTTCGCGCTAGGTTACCAAACAGAGCTCCACCACTAGCCATTTTAATTTTTAACAGACGGTAAATAAAATCAGTTCTATGGATAAAACAAAATATATACAAAATATAACAATAAGTGTCGATTCGAAAGTTTATTTTGCAAGTCAGAAAAGATGGCGGCGTTTACCAAAACTCCTGAAACTGTAACGACTAATTTGACATGATCGAAAATTGAAACATACTCAATAGGTTTGAGTTAATTGATCAAATCATAATGTAGAAGAAACTTATAAATGGTTCTTTACAAAATATCAGCCTAGTCATTAAAGAGTTGTTTAATAAATCAGTGAAAAGTCGATTATATATGATGGACAGCTAGAAAATCAATCAATTAACCAGCTATTCACATTGAGACATTTAATTTACTGGACCATCGTCAATGAGTTTAGCGGTTTAACCTTTGCTCTTTATTATATATTTATAACCTTCACTTGAAATGTATAGGCGTGTTGAATATAAAAGAAAACAACATCACCAGGTCAAATTTTGTCTAACTTAATTTTTGTGTATGCTATTAAACCAGCTCTCGATCGCTTCAATCTAATCAAATCAATCATAAGCGGTAGAGGTAGTGGTAGCAGCTGTAGCAGCTGCAGCAGCAGTAACAGCAGCAGTAGTGATATTAACAGTAGTAGTAGTGGTTGTAGTATTTTCTTGTATTGCAGTTGCTAAAACATAAAGTGTATGTCGGCCGGTTGGTTAGTTGGCATGACAACGTGTATACAATGTACACGTTTTGTGAGAAGGGATTGTTTTGCACTTGTACGTTGACCGGCTGGTTGTTTGGCATGTCCAACTTGTACATAGGCACGTTTTGTGAAAAGGGATTGTCTTATTTTTTTTTACTTGCTCAGGAGTTAGAAATATGTTAAGCGGTTAAGCTATTCAAATTTTAAGTTCATAACACCACAAACGAGCCACAGAAAGTTAGCTGGCTGGAAGAAGTTGAAATTTGAAACAATCTGCTTTATTTTAGAATTAGATAAAAATCGTAAACAAATCTGCGTTTATTTTATTTTAAAGAATGAAGATGAATAACAAAAAAAGGTATAACTTCGCTGTTTTGTTTCGATAACAATTAAATTAATTGAATTAATTAAAAGAATATCGCTTTCTAGTTTTTCCTGGCTCTTCAGTTCATTTAGTCTCTGGTGTAGCTTTTGACATGTCAGTGATGCGTCTCAGAAAGTAGTCAACTGCAGAAAACATTTCTAAGGTAGAGTTGTTTTTTATGTTCGCCCACTCATTTATCAATACACATACATACATCCACATACATATACCATACACACAAACACAACTTTACACAAAAACAAACACAACATTACACAATCAAAAACATTACACACAATCAAACACAACATTACACACAAACACAACATTATACACAATCAAACACAACATTACAGACACAAACAAACACAACATAACACACAAACAAACACAAAATAACACACAATCAAACACAACATTGCACACAAACACAACATTACAACACAATCAAACCCAATATTACACACAATCAAACACACAGCAAACATTACATACACACACGCATGCATAACATTCATTTGTTCGGTGTTATTTCATGTTTGTTTTCTACTTTCTTCTACTTTTCTTCTCTACTGGACTGACGCCAAGAGTAAGTTGAGTTTAATTGAAAGTAGGTAAGTTAGGACCTAAGATGAGTTAATTAATCATAAGTAGGTGAGATTTGAGTTGAGCTAAATATTATAGGTAAGCTAGGGCTTGAGCGTTAATTTATGGTAGGTAGGTGACTTCCATTCTTGCTACTTCTCATTTATTGATTGTTATGTGTTAGTTTTTGTTTCACATCATCATCACACACTAACAAAACAATCAAACACAACATAACACACAATCAAACCAAACATTACACAATCAAACACAACATTACATACAAACACAACAATACAACACAATCAAACACAACATTACAACACAATCAAACACAATATTACAACACAATCAAACACAACACAATCAAACACATCATTACAACACAATCAAACACAACATTACAAACAATCAAACACAACATTACAACACAATCAAACACAACATTACATGCAATTATTTAATCCTTCATTTTCATCATACATTTTAATGTTAATAACACTTTAAAAATTATTTTTCTTCAAAACCCTTCTATGTTTCCTGCTCTATCGGATCTGTGAGAGATGAGGCTGTTGCAAGAGTCAGACCAGATAGTGAACACAACAACACAACTAAGCCTCTGCCTTTCGGAAGATGGTGGTGCCGCACGAGTCAGTCAGTGAGGACTGCAGAATGTTAGAATTGTTAATTTTTCTTTTCATTTTCAATATTAAATCCAGAAATTATTTTTTTTTGTTATATTAAATCCAAAAATTATTATTTTTATCGTTTAAGATGGTAAATTCAGAAATTATTTTTCTAGCAGCTCTAATGGTCTCATAGTCTCAAACATTGGAATTGTTAGATTTTTTTTTCCTTTGCGATATTAATTCCAAAAATTATTATTTTATTTGCGCTATTAAAGTAAAAATTATTTTTACAGCAGGTTAAACATTCAGAATGGGAGCAAATCATGATGAAAATCTTCCACAGTAATAGCTTCAGATTGTGGTCGGTGCATCACTCAGAGGGTGGCTGGTGGGATGGAGATTGCATGGCAGTGGGAAAGATTCTGAAGTTTAGTTCACCCACTCATGCATACACATATCGTTATAGAGAGTTGCGCGGTTATATAGAGTTATATAGAGCTGCACGGTTATATAAAGTTACGCGGTTATATAGAGTTAAATAAAGTTGCGCGGTTTTATAGAGTTATATAGAGCTGTGCGGTTATATAGAGTTACGCGGTTATATAGAGTTAAATAAAATTGCGCGGTTATATAGTGTTATATAGAGTTGCGCGGTTATATAGAGTTGCGCGGTTATATAGAGTTGCGCGGTTATATAGTGCTATATAGAGTTTCGCGGTTATATAGTTTTATACAGAGTTGAGCGGTTATATAGAGTTATGCGGTTATATAGAGTTATATAGAGTTGCGTGGTTATATAGAGTTACGCGGTTATATAGAGTTTTATAGAGTTGCGCGGTTATATAGAGTTGCGCCGTTATATAGAGTTGCGCGGTTATATAGAGTTGCGCGGTTCTATAGAGTTGCGCGGTTATATAGAGTTATATAGAGTTGCTCGGTTATATAGAGTTGCGCGGTTATATAGAGTTGCGCGGTTATATAGTGTTATATAGAGTTGCGCGGTTATATAGACTTGCATTGTATCTAAATATAATGCTGACTCTTTGTATATTTTGTTTGTGTAAACTGAATGTTGGTTGGTTGGAAATGAATCAGATGTCAATTTTTTATTAATTGAATTTTGATTATATATAGTTTTTATTTATTCATTCATTTAATCACTCATTCAATCATTCATTCATTAATTTTTCATTCATTCATTCAATTTTTCATTCATTCATTCATTCAATCATTCATTCAGGGTGGCATACGAAAAGCTTGTAGAGCTGTTGATTATGGGAGTTCAAAAATGGCCGTGATGTAAACATTAAAACGTTTACACTCGCGCTATAGTTGTTCTTCCAGTGGCAACGAACGCAAGCCTGGCCGAGATGTGCAGCAGTGCCTCCGGCGTCGGCTTTGCTAGAGGTGTTGAGGGGTTATACACGAACGCTACTGATACGTCAAACGAAGCAGCGGTGGGCAGGACGAACTCGCCGCTGACTGTGGCTGGCATGTCCCTTTATTTTTTTCTTCTTTTTCTTCTTCTTTTTTTTCTTTTTTTCTTCTTTTTCTTCTTTTCCTTTTTTTTAATTATTATTATTATTTCTCTTTCTTATTATTTTGATGATGATGATGATAATTTATCGGAGTCATATTTTGTTTCTTATTCTTTTTCTTATTATTATTCTGATGATGATGATAATGAATCAAAATCCTATTCATTTTTTTTCTTTCTTCTTCTTTTTCTTCTTCTCCTTCTTCTTTTCTTTTTCTTCTTCTGATAATGATGAAAGTGGTTAGCAATGCTCTCTAAAATTGCTATGAAAACCAGAAACTGAGTCAGCTTTAGTTTATTTTACTTTGTTTCTAATGTGACAAACGCATTGCTGATGGTTGCATACCTGCCTAAAAAACGCGCTTTTTTCGGCGCTTCTTAACACACAATGTTGGGTCTTATACATGAACGAATGTGCAGGCTTGCAGCACATTTTGGGTGCAGCTCAGATGGGGGTCGGTGCAATAAACTGCAGCAACGACGATTTTCCAGGTAAGGTTTAGTTTTGTTTGTTTTTCGTTTAATCATTCATTCATTTTTTTTCACTCAATCCTTTTAATCGCTTTTTCATCTATTTATTTTTTCATTCATTCATTCATTCGTTCGTTCGTTCATCCGTTCAAACTATCAATTGTTCGTTTATATCGAGGATATTAGTCTGGATTTAAAAATCATTTGTTATTTAAACAGGGAAAGAGAATGATTTCATGCAAGACAGAGTACGCCCTCGTGAGCCTGAATGTTTCTGTCTCCCGTCCATCGGTCTGCCTTTCTTGTTCTGCTTAACGACCTTGACCTATTTTGAAAAGATGCCGGCATGAGTTTGAGAACCTGCTCAATAAAGTTTCCACTAGATGGATTATCGGTTGGAAACAGCAGCCAAACAACTCAACTTTCTCCAATTTATATGTTAGTTTTTTATTTTCTTTTAAAAACTTTCAAAAGATGTTTTATTTAGATTTAAATTTTGCAACAACTCACGTAAGAGTAATAATAGCTGTCATGTCTGTTAGTAACTAAACAAATGACAAACAAAACGAACAGAAAAAGCGAAAAAAACCATCAAAATATTCCAACTGAATAAGGAAATGATGTGAAGCGAGCGAGGTAGGCAGCATTTGCATCGTACGTACTCGATATCCTCTCGTGATTTCCGATAAATACATCTGATCCTGTACACAGTCAGAAATAATTTTTTGTATGTAGCACTCATTCGGACACACGCACGCACACATTACATTCTGTATTTATGACGACGCATGACGTAGCTGTAGTTATTATAGTGTATGTAGGATAAACTTTTATACGAGTTTTTCAGTTACTACTTGGTTCTACGGAGTATTTTAATTTACAAAAATTTGTTTTTTTTTATTTGGTTTTAGCTTTTATTTGGTTTTTGCTTTATTTTAAGGTTTATAATTCCTAATTTAAAATAATTCATAATTCACAATTCCTAATCCATAATTCAACTTTTAATTCAGGTGGTATGCATGCTGGCTACCTCTGACGACACCAAACAGGTCAAGTCAAACCAACAGCTAATATGATAATAAAATAATGAACTTCAGTATTGAAATCCATTCTCAGTCACGTGATAATAACGTTCATCGTATATTGACATATGTATGATACAACTGTTCTGATCTTACAATTATGTCTATAATGTTATTAATAATTAAGCAGTAAATATTGTTGTTTAATTATTATTAAGTGACTTTGTTCACACCGTAGTAAGAGTAGTTCTCATTAGATTGATTAATTGGCTAGGCGCAGACGATATGAAACTCAAAAGTTAATAATGCATATTTCATTTTGATTTAAGGCCAATAAACGATTAAGATGAAGTGTCAGTTGTTACTGGAACCTTGCTACAAAACTTTCTCACGCTTCTATTGAAGCAAAATAGCCAGCAACGACTGTAGTAGAGTCAACAATTGAAAATTCTCGAATGAAATTTTAAGTACCTACCTAGCGTGTGTCAATCAGTTTCACCCTTTCTATCTATCTATCTCTTGCAAGCTCTCTCCATCAACATTATACCTTGAATCTTTTTCAATATTATATCATGCACCTCTTTTTTTTCCTCAATATTTTATCTTGTATCTTTCTCGATCTCTCAATGTTTTATATTGCATCATTTCTTTTCCTTCTCCATCCTCTCTCTCTCTCTCTCCTCTCTTTTACCACTTTTTTTTCTGATGACTCGCGTTGAAACAATTACTGTTAGCGAATGAATTTATTTGCGTTATTTTACTCTACATATAGTATTCATACGTGTATAGTTTGTGTTGTTGTGAGTGCGTGTGTGTGTGTGTGTATGTATTTCTGTGCATTAGTCAATTTTATGTCTAGGTATTTTCTACCATTGTTCTTGCATAAGTACGTTTAATACCAGTTAATTTAAATAGCGAAAATTATTGACTTATGTTGAGTAGTCGAGTGTTTGATAACCTTTCAAGTTTGGACGTTATGGGTTGAATAGATGGATGGATGGATGAATGGGTGGATGAAGGAAAGACGAAACGAATAAACGAAAGAATGAAATATTAAATTAAATTGTTTATATTATAACTAACTCATCTGTTTTTGATGTTAACTTGTGTAAGAAAGTATATTCATTCCTGTTGTCGTTAACATGTTCTGTTGAATTTGTTAGCTTTCTCATTAACACTTATCAAAAATAAAGCCTCTTATTTTGTTTTGCTTGGCATAAGCCTCTACGTTTCATATTCATGATTTATCTATCTTCTTTCATGTGTTCAAGCTCTTTAAAAGCATTCATGGACATTGTATTTTTTTAACATAACAGTAAAATTTAAAAAAATGATTCGCGCTAATCATGTTAAAATCATCTAATCTTGGATTTATTTAATCAGCTAGTCATTCTTACAAGAACATAACAACAAACAGTTCATTCCTAAGTTTAAAAAATGACACTTGAAAAAAGCAATCCTTAGCACTCATAGGAATATCTGTCTGTTCGGTAACTCAGTGAGAATGAAGTTTCAATTAAATTCGAAGTCGACCATTGAAATATAATTCAATTTCTACGCTGTCTATCATGCAGTCTATTCATTATTCCCAACTATTTTTCTCTGAAATAATCATAAAATAAAATAATCATAAGCATAAAATATCAATAATAATAATAGCAAATGTAAATGTGTGAAAATGCGTTGAAAGTTTTTACAACTGTCTTCGAATGAATATATGTGTAATATTTTGTTTGAGAAGACAATAAAAAAGCGCATTTCGTAAAAATACGCGTAAGCACGCACAGCAGAAGAAGTCTGTTCAGTTCCGTGTTCGCCAGTGAATGAAGAAGTAGACGTGTGTGGCGAAAAAACAACACGAATGCAACTGTAAAAAAATAACTTTCGCTCCAGACTCTGTAAAAAATTGTGGAAAAAATCCTCAAAAAGAGTTACAAATGATAAAATGATGGTAGAAAAAAAACACTGAAAAGGAAGACAAAAGCAATAAGATTGTGCCGTGAAGAAAAGTTGGTCTGCCATCATTTTGCATAATGACCCCCTTTAAAAGATCGCATCAGAAAATCAGAATTTTAATAAAAGTGAAACAGAAAGACGTAAATTTTATCTGTCCATACATACAGCTTTATATTTTCATTTTATGGATGGTGATGATATGATGTTAATCAGGTTGATGAGAATGATGATGATGATGACGACGATGATGATAATGATGATGATTTTTTCTGATTTTATAAAAGTTTTTAACGTTTTTTTTTATTTTGCAATGACCACAGCAACTAACGACAACAATACTAAAAGACATCAACGGTAAGAAAGAAAGGGAGAGAGGGAAGAGAGTTACAGGAAAAACTGTTTCTACTCATTACCATGCAAACGATAGTTTTTCATGGATGTGCTGGATGGATGTGGATTGTGGATGCCACGTTTCGTTCTCGTTTGTTACACCTACTTGTCTGTCTGTATCTGTCTGTGTGTAAGTCTATATATGCGTGTGTGTGTTTTTGTGTTTGTGTGTGTGATGTGTGCGTGCGTCTGCGTGTGTGTGCGGATAGATTTGGAAGGCACGTTACACTGACTTCTTTTTGTTTGTCCGTCTGTCTGTATATTTGTCTGTGTGTTTGCGTTTGTGTGTGTCTGTTTACATGTAAATCAGTGCCTGTGCGTGAATGAGTGTGTGTATGTTTGGTTGTCTCACCCTCTTTCTCTATTGTTTCTCTCTCTCTTTTCTCTCTCTCTCCTCTCTCTCTCCTCTCTTTCTCTCTCTCTCTTTCTCTCTCTCTCTCTCTCTCTCTCTCTCTCTCTCTCTCTCTCTCTCTCTCTCTCTCTCTCTCTCTCTCTCTCTCTCTCTCTCTCTCTCTCTCTCTCTCTCTCTCTCTCTCTCTCTCTCTCTCTCTCTCTCTCTCTCTCTCTCTCTGTCTCACTCCCTCTTTTTCTAAATAAAGATGAAAATTATTAAATTATTCCAGCTACTGTGAATTTATTTACAAAACTGTAAAGATTTGTTAGAAAAAAATAGAAATGGCTAATGTTTTGAAAAATATTATAATATACGAAATAGAATTATAAAAGCTAAAATGATATTTGTAAAAGTTAAAAATTTTTTTATTGGAATGAATCAAAATTCCCAAAAAAATGAATAATGACGACAACACAAAAGTTGCCATAAAAATAAAGTGCGATCTTAAAGTTACTTCGTCGAGTTGTCTTTGTTAGGTAGCATTATACAGGCTGAAGATGTTGTGTAGTGTTGTTGTTGTTTTGTTGCCACGTTCTTACAATACTATCGCATGTTGTTGATGTGATTGTATGTGTATATGTGCGTGTGGGCGTGTGGGCACGTGTGTGTATGTGTGTGTACTCGCGAATGTGTGCGTCTGTGTACGAACGCTGGAAGGCTTGTGTTTTATTAGAGGAATTGATTTTTGTTTTTTGGAGAATTTACTCACATAAACATTGTTACGTTCATTGAGGAGTTGTTGCGTGGAAAGCAGAGGTTAAGCAAAATAAAACAAAAACGAAAAAAAAAGAAAAAATAGGAAAATGAATAAAAATAAACTAGCGAGCAAAAGGTTGGAAGAGAGTGGATGCAAAAACATTGGGGATGAACGACAGAAAAAAAAATTCATAAAAAACGAAAGATAGAAGAATTTTTATAAAAAAAAATGAAACATTTAATGTGATAGTAAATCAACATTTAAAAAAAAATCATCACAGACCTTATTAGCCCAACGAATAACTAAAACATTTATCGTAGTATATAAACAACCTATGGCTCATTTCACACACAAACTCTGACAAAATTTAGTGCAAACAGAATTATAAAGATAATTGAAACGAAGCCATAATTTTGATATTTACATTTGAAAAGTGTTTAAGTAAAAGATGAAACTCTAAATGTTAAAGAATGGTTGTTTTTTCAAATATAATTTAACAACAGGTTTTTAAATTTATAAATTTTGAAAAAATTCAAAGATTAATAAATTTTTAGGTTAATAAAATTAATCTTATTCTTTATTTGCATTTATTTGTCCGAAAATGCACAATGAAAAATATTTCTATTAGAAAAAAGTAAAACTAATGAGAAGTAAAACTTTTTAGGAATAATTTTTTATGAACCAAATTTTGCAAACCGAAAACAGTTTGAAACATTTGAAATCATCAACACAGATCCGATTACTTTTAACTCATAAACAATAAACAAAATCTACAAATAGTGAGAAAATAATAATAAACAGAATAATAAACAGCCAAAGATAAAATAGAACAAAAAAAGAAACAAAAGGAAGATTATACGGAAGATAATTTGAAAGTTTTTCAAGCGTTCCTCAAGTTAACGCTAGCGAATGTAAATGTGCATGTTCCGCCATCTGATATGCCTTTATTTATTTCAATAACGTGTGCCCGGCATGGAAATGTATGTGCGTGTGTAGATGGACGCTTCTCACGTACGTACGTGTTTGTCCGTTTGTCTATTCGGAAGACTTCGCTATTTTTGTTTGTTTGTTTGTTTCGTTTGTTTGTTTGTTTACAAGTACTTTCGTTTGTTTGTTCGTTTGTACGTTGTTGTGTGCGTGTGTTTATGGTTCACACGTTCATTTGTTTGGTTGAGTGGTTCGTTCTTAAAAGTTTTCATACCGTTTGGTATTCCTCACCTTTTTTGCATTGCACGCTTCTTATTTATTATCTTGTCTATTTATTGATGGGATCTATACATTTTCAAACTGGTTATAAACATCAGCCCGAAATAGCTGTGAATATAAATTGCATATGAGAGTTGCTCTTAGCTTTCCTACATACTCCACTGAATTCCACGTGATATTTTTCTCATGGCATACAACTTAGTTGGTACAATGCCAGGATGGGAATGAAGGCAGAGTAAGGACCCTGTATTAATAAAATTATTACATAGAATGAATCCGCCAACTCTTAAAAAAGGCATCTGACGTTGAAAATAAGAATTAATTAGGTAATTAAGGCTCCTTAACTTCTCCAAATCTTTCCTTAGATATGTACAATCAACACAAAAGCACCAAAACAGTGTCTATTATGGTGCACAAAAATTATAAATAAATAGTGGTCGGAGAAAACAACCAACCAGACAGACAGACGGACAGACAGACAGACTGCAGGCAGACAGACAGACAGCAGGCAGACCATCTACTACATACACAGACGAGTTGATCAGGAATTTAATTTGCCGAGGCAGCGAACCATTAATTTAATAAATTCATCATCGGCCGGCCAGAGTTATAAATCTTTCAATAGATGGCCAGAATTATAAATCTCGCTGCAATCGCCAGGTGATTGGAAGTGGCGACGATGACGATGGCGACAGTAACGATGGTGACGACGATGACGACGACGATGATGATGGCCATGGTGATGATAATGAAGATAAACATCAAGATACCTGATGATAATGAAAACTGGAAATATGTAAAACATAAGAAGACAATGATGAAATGTTCAAGATGAGGACGAAAATTAACAAGAAATGAAAATAAGGATGAAAAGACGATAAAAAAGATGATGATGATAATATGGAAAAAATGTGATGATAATGATGAGGAGGAGATGACGATGACGACGACGATGATGATGATGATGGTAGAGAGGATGTTTCAGATGACTGCCTTGTAAACGGATGATTTGCTCTTGTTTTCCAAAATTGTCGATGTTGATGATGACGACGACGAGAATGATGATGACAACGATGATGGCAATGATGATATGACGTCATGATAATAAATGATAATGACGTCAAAAGTGATGTAGCCAATAATGGCATTGACCGTGACTTTGTCTATAGATTTGATTGTTTTTACAGCGTTTGTGAGAAAGATGATGAAGGAGATGATAAGAATGATAACAAAAAGTTAATGAAATTATTGATGTACATGCAAATGTAGAAAAAAAGTTTATAAAACAATAATAATACTGTGAAGATGATGTATAGTTAAAGGGAAGATAAGTATTGATGATAACAAAGATGATAATGATGAAGACGATTGCTGAAATAATGATAACGATGACAAAGTGCTGGAACAATAGCAACGAAACAAAGATGAAGGTGACGACGACGACGATGATGAAAATGAAGATGATGATGTCAGTGGATTGAGGGAGGAAGAAATATTTAAAAAGAATGAAAGTTCTCCAGGAATAAGATGGCCGATTGACGGTTCAGCGATGCGTGAGGATGAAATGAAGATCAAACAATGACGATACATCGTGTGAAAGACTGAAGGAATGAATTAACAAATAAAAGAACCAAAATGAATAAAAAAAAATAAATGAATAAAAGAATGCATGCATGAATGCTTGAATGCTTAAACAAAAAAGTCTTTGAAAAATCAAATGAATAGATTGATGAAAGATGAATATAATAAAATTTGAACTTTTTGAAAATTTTGTAGAGAATTGAACTTTGAACGTATTCGTCATCGTCTTCATCCTCATCACCATCATCGTCATCTTTATCATCGCCATCCTTATCATCATCCCCACCATCATCATTATCATCATCAGTGGTGACCAGGCAGAGAAGGGATTTCAAAAGAATTGAACCGGCACTCTCACAATTGATTTTTCATCACTGCCCAAACATGACTGAGTGTCTGACATAAATCTTTGTACTTAACTACATACATACATACATACATACATACATACATACATACATACATACATACATACATACATACATACATACACATATATAAACGTTCATACATACATAACCAAAAAAACATGCCTGCAAAAGTCAAGCATTATAAATACAAATAAACGTTCATTCATATATGTAAATCCATGTATTTCATTCGTTTTTCCCTTTTCTTTCTCTCTTTCTCTCTCTATCTCTTTCTCTCTTTCTTGCTTTGATGTATATATGTGTGTGTGCGTGTGTTTGTGTGTGTGTGTGTGAGTCTCGCATGTTTGTACGTATAAGTACAACCAACCTTTAATCAATATTTATCCACGAGAGAGATTTTAAATTTATAATATCCGTATAAAAAAGGATTGGGATAAATCCATCTCCAGCACTCACTCAAACGTTCATCTCTCCATTTATGAAGGAATTTACGAATGCCAATAACTAAACAAATGCATGCTGATATTGCTTAGTATGTCTGTGTGTTGTGTGTCTGTCTTTGTGTGTGTGTTTGTGTGTGTGTGTGTGGTGGAGTGTAGAAAATTTTATTTAAAGTTACCATCAAATGTTATGGTAAAATTATGGAAAAAAGAGTTATATCTTTGAGTTTCGTTGAGTTTCGTTGTCATTCATTAAAATAAGTACAATCCAGTTAAAGAAAAATTAAAACAATACTCAGCAAACTACGTCACATTTGGTTCTACTGCTCGCTCTTCACCATTCTACGACGGTTATCAAACGAACAAAATTATTTGTTCTTGGGGAGGGGAAATTCTTCCTGTTTCTGTGTGTAATGGTTATCAAAAGGAGTGATCAAACGTGTTAGAGTGTGTTGAGTCATAAAAGTGTTTCAGAGATAACTCAAATAACTGTTAACTTTACTCTACCTCATGCGCTCAGATATAATTACCTCATACGCTCGTCTATTATATACCAGAAGACCTTGCTCCTAGGAGCTTAACTAGTTGTCTAACTCCTTCTAACTAGTCAGTCCCTGTTGTATGTCACCTTATCCTTATTACACAAAGTATTATATGCTATATATATCTATATACAACCTATATTAACTTATACCACCTAACCTAAATATTATCATCTACATAATAATATTCAACATAAAATAACATAACAAAAAAAAATTAATAACAATCCAAACGAAAAAACAAAAAAACTTCAAACACACACATAAACAAGATACACACACACACACACACACACACACACGTATATTATACATATAATTACACACACACACAAACATACACACAGATAAACACACACACACTCGGATAAATCTGGAAATACAAGACATAGGGAGGTGAATTAGCGCACGGCAGCACAACGGATAGAAACACATGCGGCACATCTGGCATTCGAAGGTGGGTTTGAATGAATTTTTGATGGTGACGCTAGGTGACGCTTGGGCGATTCGTTACCACCAATTCATCAACTCCTACTACAACAACCTAGCCAAATACATCCATGCAACCAACAACAACCACACAAACAACAACACGACTAGAAATTGCAACTACAAAATCAACTGCCAATCCATCAATGTAACAACACACCACCACCAACAACAACTACATAGCCAACTATACAACTGAGATTGTTGTGGCGTTTATTTTTTTGTTAGTTTGTTGTTATGTCTATAAATATTTTTTTGTTGTTTTGTGTACAGAACATAATTTTTTCCTGTGACAATTTAAATTATGAGAATGTTAAATAATTTTGCAGTCGTTGTTAGATGTTTGCTGATGCTAAGTTGCAAGACAGAAATCCTTGGTGGATTTACGCAAGGGAGGCAGTCGAGAGAAATCAAACTAACAAAAAAAATTTCCATTTTTTTCCATTTAAAAATTCTTAAAATTTTGGCAGGCGGGTGGCTTGGTGCAGCCCGAAAGGCCACACCAACAAAAACTTTGGCAGTTTTGACGTCACGTCATAATTTAAAACTTTAAAAAAATTTGGCACCCCCCGTTAACGTTGTCTAGGCTTTCCATCTGACAGCTGCAGTTAGTAGTCGCTGCTCATGGTTTCTAGAGTGATGGGGCGACTGATTTCCAGTGCTTATGATGAATTTTCCAAGTGGGAATATTATTGTTGTTGTTGACAGCGGTTTTGGTTGAGAGTGTTGTTGCTGCTGATGTAATTTTTTCAAATTTGTTGAAGATTTTTGTTGTTAATTGTTGTTACTGCTGTCATTGTGTCGTTGTTGCTCTTTTTGGCTGTGTTTTTTCGTGTAGTTATTGTTGAAGAATCATGTTATATTGTTGTTACTAATGCAATTGTTATTAATGTGATTTATATTGATTCAATTGTAGTTGCGACAACAAATTTGATCGCTTGAAATAGTTTTTTTATTTTTTGAACGTAAAAGAATTTTTATTTACGAAGATTTGTTGTGAAGGTGTAGCAGTAGATGGGTTTTTCTGAGTTCTGACCTTAGTGCAAATATTTCAGAAGTAATGCAATAGCTCTATGAGTGATGTCGTTGTTTAAGATAAAACTATTGTTAATGATGCTGCTAGTGACGTCGTCGTTGTCGTTGTTGTTGTCGTCGTCGTTGTTGTTGTTGTTTACGGTGCAACTAATGTTATTCATTTTGCTATTGTCGCGGTTTCTGCTGTTTATTTCCATTTTTGGAAAAAACACACCAAAATATCCGTGCATATTTTTCAAACGTCTCTAGCAATATTTTGAGTGTTAAGTTCTCTGAAAAAAACAACAGTTATAACGAGATCAAAGTTATCACAGTGAAGATGATTAAATTCGTAAAGTCTGTTTTAAATAGTTTCTGGTGTATTGTTATCAACTTTGATACCATACAGTCAAGAGTCTAGGATAGGCAGTATTCGAACCAGGTCAGCGCGCAGTCACAACGCACGAGACGTTGCGCTTCTACCGACTGAGCTAACTCATCAACCATTCGGAAACTGCAAACATATTTTGATATAAAAAATGTTTTAAATTGATACCAACGATGGCGATGATGATGACAGTGATGACAAGATAATGACGGTGATAAAAAAAATTGATTATGGTGATAATATGCCGACTATGGTCATAAAAGTTTATCAGATGAATGAAAAATCCTTAAGAGTAATAAAAATTATTAAAGAATAATGTCTTGAGATATTATGTTCTTTTTGGCAGATGCGTGCACTTATCATTTGTTCATTTTTCTCTCCATTTTTTTCTTTATTCTAGAGACTCTTATATAATTATTTTTTTATTTCTACATTTTATTTAAAATTTTTCCATTTCTTAGAAACTTGTTTCGATTTAAGTTTAATTATTGCAATTTTTGGCTGAAATAATTTGACTTTCATCAAATATTCTTCATCTGATAATTAATGAAACTTTTAAACATTTAACTTTTGAAGTTAATTCATCATTCTTTTTTTAATTAAACAAAAAAAACTTTGTTTTCCAATCGTTCAGAATCGCTCAGAGATAATTTTCTTGCTTCTCATTTGCAGAGGCATATTCATGTTTCTTTGTGGGTGGAACTCACAGCTGTAATAAACTCTCTTTGTTTTTAGTATAGTTTTTGTTATAAAAGTGTATATACAAAAATTTTACGTTTGTTTGTTTGTATGTTTATACAATATGTTGTACTGTTTGTTTGTGTGATTTGTTTTTTGTTTGTTTGAAAAAGAAATTTTTATTTATTTATTTATTTAATATTTTGCAGGCGCCGTAACATAATAAAAACTTAAAAAATCTTGCAATAACTAGGAAAATTGTAATTTTCGTATAAAAAAAAACCACAACACAACCACAAAAACTCATTGCAAGTAATACAAATGACCATCTCAACACTCCAGAAAGAGACAAACAGTAGGAAGAGAAAGTAATCGCCTAAAAAATGACTTCAATAAAGTTGAGGCCACGCACGCATGCACACAAACACGCACATACACACACGCACATACACACACACACACACACAGCGAGTTTACACACAAGGAAATGTGTGTGTATATATTGTAAGAATGCAGAGAATAAATGTCAGGAGCGGTGAGGATTAGAGCTAAAAAGAACCAGATTAATTTAAGTATTGACATTAATTGCACCTACCCGAAGAGAGAGAGAGAAAGAGAGAGAGAGAAAGAAAGAGAGAAAGAGAGAGAGAGAGAAATGGGAAAAGAACAACATAAAACACGAACAATTGCGCTGTTGGAATAGATCCCGTAACTCTAATAAATTATTGAATCAATTTTGTGATTGATTTAAGATTGAATGAATGAAATTTTTCGGAAAATTAAAAATTTTAAAACTAGCAAACAATTAAAATAATTTTTACAAGATTTCAGTAAAATCCTTTTTCAATTTTTCATGTTTAAACGAATTTGACGTGATGGCGATAACGTTGATTAAAATATTTTGCTGTCATAATGATTTTTTGTATAACTAATTTTGATAATAATAACCTTTAGGACAAGAAAAATATGAAGAAATGTTTTGAGATTGCAAGACATGAGCCCCATAACAATAAATCTTGTAATAATAATTGACTTAGACAGTATTCGAACCAGGTCGGCGTGGAATAATAAGTGCGCAAAATATGGCTCCTCTACCATTTGAGCTAACTCTCGTCTGTCATTCATCAAAACATCACAGCAACTTTGCCATCGTTGTTAGTCTCATTATTATCTTCATCGTTGTCATTATCATTTGGTTACAATCATCATCATCATCGTCGTCGTCATTATCATCATCATTGCGTCACAATCATCATCTTTACGTCATAATTATCATCACAACATCACAACACCATCATCGCCATCAGAGAGAGAGAGAGAGAGAGAGAGAGAGAGAAACATTGGTACGTTTCATGGTGTTGAACACGCGAGGGCATAGTTGAGAATTCACGGGACCATAATTTGTTGCTAACAAGATTGATTATCATTCCGCCTGTTAACTTTGAATTTATAACGCTGTATGTTTGCTTTGCTTTATACTAAGTTTGTATGTTTATACAAGTGATGTATGTATGTACGTTTGTATGTTTATTGTACGTTGCTTGTACATACTAAGTTTGTTTGTTTATACAGTACTCACTAAATGTTTGTATGTTTACACCATTGTATGTTTGCATTATATAGCCATGCATAATCAATTTTTCATGTTTAGAAATAAAATAATTTAATTTTTAACTTTCAAAAGCTTCTAAAGAATATTTCTGAAATTTAAAATAAGTTTTAATAGACAAAAATAAATATGGATTTTTTTTAAGTTAAAGTTGAAAAAATATTTGAAGAAAAAATTATTGACAATGAGTTGACAATCATTGAAATAAATTTTAGGAAAACTAATTTATTAGCATTAAGTGAATTCGTAACATCAAATAAATTTTTTTTTCTCATTGACATCGTGCGAACTTATATAATGCATGTACGTACATACAAGCTCTTAAACAAACTTATGTGTAAATACTCAAACAGATATACAAATATGTATGCATTCATGTATGTATGTATGTATTTGTATGTGTATTTTTTTATTATGTATGTATGTATGTATGTATATATGTGCTTGTATGTTTGTATATATTTGTATGTTTGTTTGTTTGTTTGTTTGTTTGCATGTTTGTATATGTGTTTGTATGTTTGAATGTGTATGTATGCGTGTATATGCAACAAAAACACTCGAATGACCTGCCGCTGTGTTTGTCTGACACTTTTGTTTGTCAAACGTAATTGAAAAGATTATTAGAAAACTCTGGCGAGAAAGTGAAAGGAAGAGCGCAAATGAAGAAATGAAAAAATTCGTAAAACCAGCAAGGATGACAAATTAAAAATCAATCGAAATCAATCACTCAGATGGCAATCAGCCAATCAGTAAGGATGGTGGTCGTCCGTAAAATTATGTGTGTGTGTGTGTGTGTGTGTGTGTGAATTTATACGTGGCCATAAATTGATACGCGTACATGATATATTATGTGTTTATATATGTGTATGTGTGTGTGAGTATGTTTGTTTGTGTGTGTGATTGTGTGTCGTTTTGTGTGTGTGTTTCTGTGTGTGTGTTTGTGTGTCGTTTTGTGTTTGAGTGTTTGTTTGTTTGTGTGTGTGCTTGTGTTTGTTTGTGTGTGTATGTGAGTGTGGGAGTGTGTACGTTCCTATACTCAGTTGTGTGTGAATATAGGATCGATAACTAAAAAAAAGCTAAACTCAATCAAAAATATAAAAATAATTGTATAAAACTATTCAAACATCATACAAACATCAACATACAAACAAACAAACAACAACAAACAAACTACAACATACAAACAACAATATCATACAAACTACAACATACAAAACAACATCAACCTGCGACTGCAAACATCAAAGCAATAATGGAAGTTAGAAAGAGGATCACGATGATCGCACGTATTTGTGTATGCAAAACAAACATAAATATTTTTATTGCAAGTTATATAACACACACATTTGTATATATCACATATATATTCACATACAAATTGTATATATATGTGTGTTTGTTCGTGTGTGTGTGTGCGTGTGTGTATGTGTGTGTGTGTAGTAGTAAGGCATATACAGAAATACCCTTAAAATCACACATATATACTCATATTTGAAAATATGCTCACATGTACACATGCAAACTTCTGAAGTTTGATTAGGTCATCGCCAATAATAAAAACAAAAAAAAAGTATTTTTGTTATCAAAACTATTATCATCTTCCTCTTCTTCATCATCATCAACATCATCATCGCCATCATCATAATAATCATCATCATCATCACTATCGTTATAATTTAACAACCACCACCTGATAAAAACATCATCGTCGTCGTTGACATCCCCATCATCATCCTCTTCTTCTTCGTCATCATCATCTTCTTCTTCTTCATTATCATCTTCTTCTTCGTCATCATCATCTTCTTCTTCTTCATCATCATCTTCTTCATCATCGTCATCGTCATCACCATTATGTTCTTCATGAGAATTCTAGCAGGACCTCATGCCATGTTAAGTTAACGCTTCATGCGGCTGTTTCTTCAAATTGAAAGATGGATGAAACTTCAAATTAACTAATTACTTTACCCTTGTTCTTAGCGAGCGAGTACTACTCACCTTCAGTAATCTCAGTATTTTTTTAAGTAATTTCTTACGTAGTTAATCGGGTATGTTCCTTTGTTGGTTTATTTACATATTTATTTATATACTCAATCACACAAATATGTACACTTTGATATGTGTGCTCTTACTTAGCCTACTGATGCAATACTCTAATACTTAATTTTAAAACATCAACATACAAACAAGCAACAACAACATACAAACAAACAAACAACAACATGCAAACAAACTAACAACATACAAACATACAAACAACAACATACAAACAAATAACAACAAGCAAACAACTTTTAAATACTCGTGTGTGTGTGTGTGTGTGTGTGTGTGGCGTGTAAATGTAAATTTATTATAATTTTAGAAAATAATTTTGCGATACCTATTGAGCCAATCTTGTGTTATAATGACAATAGGAATTTTTGACGTTTTGAGCAATTTGCATACAGTGGCTTGCCACATGAAAATTTATATTCCCTTTACACGGGTCTCCTAATCATGACCATGTTTTGTTTGATCGAATGAAATAAATTTGATTTGATTTGATTGATATGCCTGTTTGCATGTTAACCTATTTATTAAAATAGATATTTATTTACTTAACTGCTTGCATGTTTACATCTTTGGCAAACAATTTACATGTTCACGTAAATGTTGTTAACGTAATATCGGTCCGGTGTTACAAATAAAATACAACGACTCAAATATTTCTATCATGCCCCGTTCCAACATTTCGAACTATCTTTATTTTTAATTATCACGAAAAAAATTCTCATCATTGTCAACATCGTCGTCGTCATCGTCATCACCATTATCATCATCATTTTCATCACCGTCATCACCACCACCATCTCATCATCGTCATCATCATCATCATCGTTGACGTCATCATCGTCGTCATCATCGTCATCGCTGACGTCATCATCAGTGACAAAGCAGTGACGAATTATCATAGCTTGTGCCAATGTGTCCATAGCATGGATTTACTCAACAAACATCTCTACATGATCTTTCCATGCTCGTGCACACGCGCGCACACTCACACATACATACACACACACGCGCGCGCGAACTTACACACACACACACACACAAGTTCACAATCACATAAATAATACATACGCAAACACGTACGCTGCATACAAGAAGATATTTGAAACGTTAATAAATAGATCAATAAACACATGATTTAAATGATGAAAATGAATGTTTATCAAAAAAACTAAAAACAGAGCATTAAGAAAATATTTTAGAGAAATATTTAAAACATTTTTAATTTCAAGTTTAAAAACATAATAACAAACACACAGACACGCCCACAAACAACTAGATAGACACAAAATAAACCGACACACGAACAGACACACAAAATGACACACAAACAGACACACAAACACACACACAAACACACCTACACACACGCACACGCACATAAACAAACGCAGACGTGAAGAAATTTTGTATGAGCAAACGTATCGCGCAACTAACTGATTATGTCGGCGATGTGCGTATTATCATTCCGACACGCCGTTCACTCTCCTCTCTCTCTCTCCCTCCCTCCCCCTCTCTCTCTCTCTCTCCCTCCCTCTTTTTTTTTCTCTCTCTCTCTCTCTCTCTCTCTCTCTCTCGGAATGAGAAATGTTTGCAAATGTTTCTTATTGCGTTAATGTCATGATGCTGTCATTGTGTTAATGTTATGTTATTGCGTTAATGTTATTATACTGGAGTACTAGTGCTATTGCGTTGGTGTAATTATATTAGGGTACAGCTGTTGTAGTATTGATGTTATTACTGTGTTAATGTTATGATGATGTTACTGTGTTAATGTTATGATGTTGTTACTGTGTTAATGTTATAATGATGTTACTGTGTCATTGTTATGATATTGTTACTGTATTAATGTTATGATGATGTTACTGTGTTAATGTTGTGATGTTGTTACTGTGTTAATGTTATGATGATGTTACTGTGTTAATGTTATGATGACGTTACTGTATTAATGTTATGATGATATTACTGTGTTAATGTTATGATGCTATTACTGTGTTAATGTTATGATGATGTTACTGTATTAATGTTATGATGTTATTACTGTGTTAATGTTACGATGATATTATTGTGTTAATGTTATGATGTTGCTACTGTGTTAACGTTATGATGTTGTTATTCTGTTAAAGGTGTTACACTGGAGTACATACAACGATCGTTATCTGAGCAGAGGTCTGACAAGCCATCAAGCCAACTCGCGCTTATAACGAAGTAAATTTAAATGCGTTTTTTTTTGCGTCTGTTCCTATATCTGCCAGTTAGATATGCACACACACACACACGCACACACACACACACACACAATCACACACAATCACACGTTCTAAAGCTAGTTAAACATAAGATATTTGATGATACTCTGGCTAATATTGGCTAATAAATTTAGGGAATTTTATGAAAAATTTGGAAAAGTTTGATTGGTGGGTGACCAGGTTATGATGACGTCAGTAATCTTGGACAGTTGAAAAGTTTAAAATCTTATTAACATGATCGAAACGGCGATGGTTTCTGAAATATGACGAAGTGGTAGAAATGTTAAAAAAGATGATGGTGATGATCGTGATGACGAGGAAGGCAATGAGAATGTAATGATGATAATGATGATGTGAATCGAAATATGGATCTCTTGACTTGAAACATCATCACCATCATCACAATTGTCACCACCGTCATCATCATCATCATCATTGCCACCAACATCGTACCTTCATCATTATCATCAACGTCGTCATCTTCGTCATCACCACCATGGTCATCTTTATCTTCATTCTGTCATCATCGTCGTCATCGTCGTCACTGATTGACAGATCGATAGAGATAATGTTTTATGACTGATGTGTTAGCAATTGCATGCCTACCTTTTATGCACTCTTAATAATCATCACGAATAATATAGAATGTGTACGTGCGATAGTGCATGTGCGTGTGTGTGTGTGTGTTGTGTTTGGCTGTGTTTGTGTGTGTTTGTGTGTGTTTGTGTGTGTTTGTGTGTTGTGTTTGTGTGTTGTGTTTGTGTGTTGTGTTTGTGTGTTTGTGTGTGTGTGTGTGTGTGTGTGTGTGTGTGTGTGTGGTAGTGTAGTAGAGAGGCGAACTATATACATGTGAATATGTGAATAAAGAAATGAAGGAGAGTTTTGTTGAGTGAATTAATTGAAGAATGGAAGGATGGGTGAATATGTGAATGAATGGATGAATGAATGGATAAATGAATGAACGAATGAAAGCATGAATGAATGAAAGAATGAATGAATGAGAGAAGAAAAAATAATCAACAATCTTAACAAAGGAATTAATACAGCAATTGTTAATATGGAAAAGACCAGTTTTTATTTTTCAAAATGAACGAAATTGCAAGAGTGATTGAATGATTGTTTGACTTTTATAACGGTGCATTATTAGCATATCAACAAAACTGTGTCGACAAATTCCTTGATATTTTTGTTATTACCATTTTAATTATTTATTATCTTTTTTTATTAATTCTTTTTATTATTATTATACAATTTTATCATTTTTCCATAAATTGCTAAAATATAAATTAATTATTAAACAATCTCACCATTACTTCTAGTTATCATTTACTGTTAGAGCCATTTTCCAGCCAATGCTTCTTCTAACAGTATAAACAATAACTCTTGTGCCACCGTTATTCTATTATTATACAACTATTACAACAATATAATTAAATATAATCATTATTAATAATAAAAATTAATCTATATTAGAATAAATTAAACTTAGAATTTAAAAGGTATTTACAATTTACAATAAACTCTAGTTTAAATTGAATACAAGGAAATCAATACATAATACTCAAAAATGTGTATATGGGGTTTCTTGGCTCTCGAGATACGTTAAGTCTTCGCTAATACGTTAAGTCAGGCGTTTTAACCACTTACGGCATTTTGTAACCTTTATCTAGTTCTACTACATTAATTGGTGCTATAAAGCTTACCATCATCATCGTCATCTTCTTCGTCGTCATCGTTACTACAATCGTCGTCGTCATCATCATCATCATCATCATCACCGGAAATGTCATCATCAACATCACTAACATCCTTCAAACACCAACAAATTAATCATGAGAATGAACGAAAACAACGACAACATCAACAACAACATCAACAACAACATCAACAACATCAACATCAACAACAAAAACATCAGACCCAAAAAATCTAATACATTATATAAAGTGAAAGCCAGTGAAGCGTTGTACAACGTTAACAACGGAGCACTTTTAATGAAGTTTTCCCGCCTTTTTATTGGAAGCGCCAGTTCGCTATTACCTCACGCTCCGATGATTTCACAAGCTATTTTTACCGCGGGCTTTTTTCAGTTTATGCTACTTAGAATTGTGATGATGATGATGATTTTGATGATGGTGGTGATGATGGTGATGGTGATGATGATGGTGATGATGATGGTGATGATGATGGTGATGATGATGGTGATGATGATGGTGATGATGATGTTGATATAGATGATGATGATGATGTTTTTCATAACATTGAAAAATGTTAATTCACATTATAGAATATTTTCGAACAAATGAACGAATAGATGAACGTATGGATGAATAAACAATTGAATGAAAGAATGAATAAACAATTGAACAAATAAATAAATGAACAAACGAACAAACGAACAAACGAACAAATATTATTAATAATAAATAAACAAATACAATCCAATTTTTATTTTTCACTATAACCACAAAACACATGCATAGTTTTTATTTTCTAGCTAAAACTGAAGAGGTTATTGAGTTCCACAGCACTAGCAGACCCTATGGAAACTTTCCTATCAAAAATAATCAATCCCCATTCACTCGTATCTCTTTTATACACACACGTGCGTATTGCACGAATACCCTATTATACACCAAACAATACCACTTATTCGTGTTTATATAAATGTATTCATGTTTATATATGTCTGCGTATATGTCTGTTTGTGGGTTTATAAAAATGTATACATGTGTAGGTTTGTGTGTATGTGTTTGTGTGTGTTTGTTTGTGTGTTTGTTTGGCGTGTAAAGTTGGCAGTGAGATAATGAATGAAGTAAACTGACGTGATATGGATATTATGCTCTATTGCTTTTTAAATAAATGTGTGTAGTTTGTTTGCTAGTAGTTTTCAGGTTTGTATTTTATCTGCTGTTTGATGTGTTTGTTTGTTTGTGTGTTTGTTTGTTTGTGTTTGGACAAGTGTATATTAATATATTTTATGTCATGGTTTGTGTAATTTATATATTTACATATCCTCATCTATTGTTTTCTGCGTATGTGCTATATACTGAAGTAAACTTATTCATTTGTTATGAATTTCATAATTCTGAGCCCACATGTGTGCGTGTGCTGATGTGTGTACGTGTGCTGATGTGTGTGCGTGTGCAAGATTAGCATAACACTCAAACTAGGAATATAAAATTGAAGATGATAACAAACAAACAGACAGACAGACTGACAAATAAGTAGACAAACTCAGTGAAACTGAAGAATAGACGGATGGCGTGTATATTCGATCAATTGATTGTTGTTCCTTCAAGAGGATGGAAAGAGTGAGTGAGTGGAGAGGGGGGGGGGGTATAGGGTCATCAGGTTCAGCATTTTCATTCTTGCTTCGTTTGTCTGCAATATTGATGTACTGCTGTTTGAGGGAATGTTTAAAAAGGGTAATATCGAGAAAGATGTTTTGATTCGCGAATAAGATTTTGGTTTTGTATAAATATTTGTGTGCTTGTTTGTTGTGTGTTGCATGCCTAGATGTTTGTTTGTATGTGTGTGTTGTGTGTGCATTTGTGTATGTGAGTGTGTGTGTGTGTGTTTGGATTGAACCGGATAGATGAACTTGTGTCGATTTGTTGTACGATTGGATGGATGTGAATGAATTAATATTGTTTGTGTGTGGTGTGTGTGTGTGTGTGTGTGTGTGTGTGTGTGTGTAAAGGAAACTTGCATGTGAAGTTCAACATTTGTGCTCAAGGTTAATGGGATAGTGCATGTGTACAAGTTGGTACATGTAAAAACGTCTGGGTGTTTGTGTGTGTGTCTGTGTACGAGAGTGTTGCATGTGTGTGAGAGTGTTGTGTGTGTGTGTGTAAGAGTAGTGTGTGTGAATTTGTCTCCGTCAATATATTATTGATATTTATTCTTTGAATAATTTTGAAAAATTTATTTTGATACAAAAATAGATGCAATTCAAACAAATCAATGCCTCCAATAAAACAAACACACGAAAACAAACAAACATGCGCATGAATTTACGTACACACGCGCAAATAGCACAAACACACACGCACATAGCACACACGCATACACGCACACACACACACTATTCACTTCCTACCCATGCAACACACATCTACATAATTCAGATAAAATTAAAAACTTAAAAATAGTGAATAATAATAATAATAATAAAATTTTTCAGCGTATTAGAAGGATGAATTAAATTGAAGTGGAATATTGTTTGATGAAATCACGTACGTCTGCCAGTTTACATTCATCCACCGTTTCATCAATCAAACTTTCTCAATTCATGCAAATGTTTCAATTAGGGATTTTTATTTTATTTATTTTTATTAGAATTTTTTAAATATTTTGTGTGTGAAATGTTTCATTGAATGATTGTTATTAATTTAAGCATTTCAGTTGTTATTCTTTTTATTGTCTTGTTTGATGTTTTATGAACAAACAAAGAAACAAACAAACGAACGAACGAACAATAAACAAACAAACAGACAAAAACAGGCAGAAGAACACATGGACACAAGGAGGCAAACGGGTGGCTGACACGCATAGAAATAATTCTAAAAGCGTATGGAAAAACTCCAACATTGATTGACAATCTTCTCGGTATAAATGAAGAGAGAGAAAAATACAACTTACCTCGTGAAAACATACAAAAATACAAAAAGAAAACATTCAAAAATAGAAAAACAAAAAATGAAAACAAAAATAAAAAACAAACAAACGAAAGAACGAACAAACGGGGTACAAACGTATGAACATCTTTACTAACAGTCTCACACACCTCCACAATGCGTCATAATCAATCATACACGTCGTTTACGATAGCTCAAGTATGTTCACGTTCACACGTGCACTGATTTTCACACATTCACAAGTATATTCACACACAAAAGTTACAAAATATTAACGTTAATATGAGCGCGTCATATACACATACACATATACAAACATATCTACACATACACTATACATACGCATACTGGCACAGACAAAAAATATTCACACACATATCAGCACATGCACAAACATGTTTACACACAGACAAAACACGCACACACAAACACACGCAAATATTCACAACAACTAACTCATGCAATGAATGAAATACATGGTGTAGCACGGACAGACTACCCAACCAATGTTTTTCTTTGTGAGTTGTTTGTTACATGTGCCGATGAATTGCAATGCTTCAAATCATTTAAAAATATTATATTGCAAAGAGAAAATCTTAGCTTTGAGAGCATGTAAGTTAAATAATTTTCCAGATCGAAAAAATAAAGTTACTAAGAAGGCATAGAAAAAAACGTCTTCATCACCATACATACAAACAAACAAACATCTACACTTGCACGCAAACAAATATCCACATACTCACTCAAACATACACACACAAACTCACACACTCGCACACACACACACACACATACAAAAGCACACGCATCTAAACAAATTTCCAAAACAAACGCGCATTAATCAATGCTAAGCGATACAACCGGCGAAATGTGACGCGCTCATATTAACGCTAACATATCTCAACGTAGGCCCCTCTTGAACGCACATGTTTTGCGTACGGGTACTGCCGTTTTATACGTCCGTGTGTCTGTGTGTTTGTGTGTGTTTGTGTGGGTGTCTGTGTGTGACTTTGTGTGTTTTGTATTTAGATTTGAGTTAGTTTGATGTTTTATAATAATTTATGTATATTTTCTGTTACGACTTAGCGGTTTTTTTTGTGTGTGTAAACAAATACATCATTACATCTACACATTATATATGAGTATTATATATGAGTTATGCAAACGTAACTTCATCTAATGTTTTGATTCACACAAACATAACACACGTTAAACACGCACACACACTCACACACACTCACACACACACTCACACACACACACTCACACACACACTCACACATAAACACACACACACATTAATACATGAGAGTTGTGATGTCTGAATAAGCAATAAAAGAAAAATATAAATAGCACAAGCTGGTACGGTACAACACAACTTGGTAGGCGTTGCGAATGGAAACATTTCTCCGAACATGTACCTACCAACTCACTCACCTACCTACACATCCACCTACCTACCCACCTACCTACCCACCCACCTACCCACCTACCTACTCACCCACCTACCCACCTACCTACCCACCTACCCACCTACATACTCACCTACCCACCTACCTACCTACCTACCTACCTTTTTGTTGTAATATTATTTTTTATACTTTAACTTTATCTCGTTTGTTCATAACAATAATAATTAACAGTTTTTAAAATCTAAATTAGAAAAAATTTATAATAATAATTATTATTATTATTATATTTTATGATATTTGATTGAATAAAAGAAGTGTTCTCATTATTATTGTATTATTTTATCAAAACAATGGCAATACAATATAATATCAATACAACCTCATAAGCATTTGAATCCGGTCAAATATGCAATTAAATTTAAAGGGTGTTTTATCTTTGCTCTGTTGTTGTTAATGTTATATGTTACTGTCATATCACTTAATGTTATAATGCTACTGTCATATCACTTAATGTTATAATGCTACTGTCATATCACTTAATGTTATAATGCTACTGTCATATCACTTAATGTTATGTGCTACTGTCATATCACTTAATGTTATAATGCTACTGTCATATCACTTAATGTTATATGTTACTGGCATATCACTTAATGTTACAATGCTACTGTGATATCACTTAATGTTATATGTTACTGTCATAACACTTAATGTTATAATGCTACTGTCATATCACATAATGTTATATGTTACTGGCATATCACTTAATGTTACAATGCTACTGTGATATCACTTAATGTTATATGTTACTGTCATAACACTTAATGTTATAATGCTACTGTCATATCACATAATGTTATATGTTACTGGCATATCACTTAATGTTATAATGCTACTGGCATATCACTTAACTTTATGATGTAATGAAAATAGTTTATTGTATTTAAATTTGTTACAGATAATGTTGCTTCTTGAAAATTGTTACAAAACCTATTTTTTTTTACTTTATTAAGAAACATTTCTTGGTGAATTCATTGCTAATACTAATATAATTATAATATCTTTTTTCAAACTCATAGCTATATCATCTTCATTTTAAACTGATCGATGTTAATAAGTTAATTCATCACCAGTTTGAACACATCATCATATCATCGTCATTATTATCGTTGTCACCACCACAACCACCACCACTATCACCATCATCTTCATCATCATCATCATCCTCAACATCATCAATCATTATCATCACCACCATTATCATCATCCTCATCCTCATCATCATCCTTAATAACAGCATCATTATCATATCACCATTTTCATTATTATTATCACCATCATTTTTATTATCGTCATCATCATTATCTCTTTCTTCATCATCATCATCGTCATCATCATCATCATCACTATCATCGTCGTTAATAACAGCATCATTAATATTATTCTCACGATCATATCGGTGTTGTTTCAATCAATCATAATTAATCATTTTAATTATTTATTCATTCTTATCATCATCATCATCATCATTATCATCAACAACATCGTCATCATCATCTTTAACTTCATCATCATCACATCACTGTCATTATCATCATCAACATGGTGTTTGCGACGATGATGAGGAAAAGGATGATGATGTGATGGTGATGATGACGATGGAGATTATAGTGTTGTGATAATGATGCAGATGACAGTGGTGAGGATAATGAGGCTGACGACGACGACGATAGCTATCGCCACCACCACCACCAGCAGCAGCAATGGTAGCAGCAGCAGTAGCGCGATGTTAGAAATGAATTTGAAAGTTTGCCGAGGTCCCCTGGTTGCCACGTCCTACACACCTAACCAGATTAATTGATGGATTGATTAAAGAACGCTTTGCTGCATGTGCGGATGGACAGATGGAAGAAACTCGGACAGATGAATAAATGAAAAAGATAATGAATGAGAGAATGAGTGAGAGAGTAAATGAAAGAATGAATGAGAGAACGAATGAATGACTGGATGAATGACTGGATGGATGGATAGATGAATGATTGAATGAATGGATGGATAGGTGAGCAAACAAAAAATTTGACGAATGAATGAAAAAATGAATAAATTTTGTATGAATAAATAAATAAATTGATAAACTAAATAATTGAATGAGCAGATGAAGAATGCTTGGCTGAGCAAACAAACAAATAAAAATCGCAAGTTGATTAGAGAGGAAGAGAAAAGTGAGCCATCAAACAAACCAGCTAACAACCAAATGAAAAGAATGAAAGATCGAACAAATGATTAATATATACAAATAAATTAATAAAAGGCTAATTAAAAACAATCAAAAATCAATCCTTAATTATGTAAATAACAATGAATTTCATTACCGGCAACAGAAAAATAAAATCAAAGTTGAATTTATGATATTAAATCACTATCTTAAATTACTAATGAGATACTAATCATTCTTTATATCTACTCTTGTAGTTAGCTTACTCAGTTGAATACGGGCTTCTGGTTTATTTAATGAATGGTTAATGGTTTATCAACAATAAGATCTACACCGCACCAAATTCAAGTTTTGGTTTAACTGGTTTTCGGGACGGAATATTTGATCGTGCGTGACATTCTTTCTATTCTTCACCGATGGAATGAATCATCAAACAGTTTAACAAGAAGAACCATCAAACTAAAAAAAAATTTCTGGTTTGATTAAATTTTTGTAGACATTGTTAGACAAAAACATTATACGAAGTGACTGTAGAAAGAGAATTAAAGACGTAGACGTAGACGTAGAGGAAATTAAACAAAGGAGAGACTTGATGAATTGAAATTATCCAAGAAGGCGTTCGGATGAAGTTCAAATTGATGGATTGGCATGCTGGTTAGGCAATGTAAATATCTAATTACTTGCGCTTCCTCCTCCAAACTGGCTTTCAATGCTATTACCAGATTCACCTACAGTAATTATTTGCACAGCAGCGCCTGTACACTCTTATAGGCACAACTTACGTTGAGGGCATATGAAATTGCATTTAGAAATAAACAGTTGTATATTCTCTCCCGACACAAAACAAAATTAAGTAATATTTAAAAGACATTTTGTACATTTTGATGTTGTTTCTAAAAAAAACACACAAACATCCAAAAAAATATTATATAAACTTGAATAAGCTGACACAGACACACAGACACACGCAACACACACAAACACAAAGACACACACAGAATCACATAAACACACATCTAGAAGACAAAAGAAGGATCACGTGATAGGGGATAGCAGTGATCACATGGTGGGGTCATTAGCAGTTATGGCGCGGAGATGTTTGCCTATGCTAATCTCCTTCATTGTCTTTTGGCTTTCCATTAGGGGTGCATTCTTTATAGGTCCTGCTGCTGCTTCCTCTGCATCCTTTTCATCTTTTTTTTATCCTTTTCAATTCTTTCACATGTTTTTTCCAATTCTTTTTTTTTCGTTTATTATATTTTTCCATCTTTTTTTCTCATGCATTCAACTTTTTTTCACCGTCGGCACTCTTTGTGATAATGAATTAAAATATTTTTTTAATTATTTGAATCGAAAGTTTAAAGTTTCATTTTAAATTTTTGTTTTGCCGCCAACCTTCTGGGAAGTTTTATAATTTTGAAATTGAAATCAATTGAGCATTTCTTTGAAGTAGAGATGAAACGGATGGAATGAAACGTTGAAATGATTGAGTTGCATGCACTAGAAACCTGAGACGTTGTTCAAACTTACCGTTGAATTTTAATTTAATTGACCATTTTGAGATCTAAAATGTTTTCAATATAATTGTTTGGTGCTCAAATGAGGCCAAACATGCGTCATCAATTTTAAAAAATGTTTTTCAATAGAAGGAATTTTTAAAAATTAAAAAAAAAATAACAATGAAGTGAAGAACAGGAAACTAAAAAAACCGACGGAAAAAAAAGATGGAAAAAAGTTTAGTGAATGATGGAGCGCAATAGAACGTCAAATGCGGCAGGCTTTTGATGTGGAGAGTTAAATGATGGATGCTTTCCAGCTCACCCCTATTACCAGTTATCATCTTTTCACGTTCTTCTCTCTCTCCTCCTCCGTCATTTGATGTACTTTCTGTCTCTGTCTGTTTCTGTGTCTCTGTGTATGTCTGTCTGTTTGTCTGTCTGTGTCTGTCTGTTTGTCTGACTTTTTCTTTCTGTTTGTTATGTTTGAGTGTCCGTTTGTTTTTCTGTTTGTGTGTGTTGCTGTGTGTGTGGTTTGTGTGTGTGTGTTTCTGTTTGTAAGACTTTGTGTCTGATTTTCTGTTTGCGTTCATCTGTCTGTCGGCTTATGTTTGTCAGTCTGTTTGTCTGTCTCTATGTTTGCTATTCCATTACGTTTCAATTAAACATATTAATATAAATGTGTGCGTAAAAATTTGCACTTCAGTGTGAATGTTTTTGTTTGTGAATATTTTTGTGAGCTATCTGCCACCCACGCATTCTGTTAATGTTGGTAATTGTTTTGGAGAGGTGAAGAGTTTTCCGTAGCATGGCGTGAATTAAAAATATTTTTTTAAATTTATTTTTTTGCTATTATTTATTGCTTTTTATAGATTTTTCCATGTTTTAAAATTTCAAATCTTTTTAAGTAAATAAATTGTATATATTTTCAAACTGCTAACAATCTACTTTGTGTGTGTATGTATGTGTAGATACAATTATGTGTGTGTGTATGTTTAAACAGGTATGTATGTGCTCATATGCGCATGTGTGTTTTTACGTTGTGTGTATCTGCGTGTGCGTGCGTGCGTGCATTAATGAATGAAAGTTGCGACATCGTTGGCACGTTTTATAAATATTTATATGCAAATTCAAGCCGGACTGCTACATAGAAATAATTTGTCATGAAACATTTTGACAAAAATATTTTCAATATTACACTGAAATAAAAATATGATGAAGCAAGAATGTTCGTAATATTATAACGTATAATTTAACTGTTAATAAATTTTTATTGATTTCAATATTATTTATTAAATAATAATTAAGCTATTTTTTGGCAGATAGTTTAAAAAAACGAATAAACACCAAAGCACTAAAATTGTCGCCATTTTTGTTTTTCCTAATTTTTTTTGTCAAAAAATTGTAAACCAATTTCATCTTGCCATTTTTAATTCCTAATTCATTTTGCCATGCTTAATGATCTTCAACAAATATTATATGTCTATTACATATTTTAACACATACAAACATGACACACGCCTACAGACGCGCACTCACACACATACGCAGACACATGTGAGTAGCATTCTTTCTATTGACAGTTCCAGCAGACCGTGAAAACTCAATGTTTTAATGGAGTGAATTTTTTTCTATTTTTTTTTTTTTTTATTCAACTTCATTTTATACTGTCATGATGTTTTTATATTATTTTATATTTGTACTTTCGTTTTCGTTTATCAATCAATCATTTTTTATCAGTAAAATATTATTTAAGCTTCAGATATTAAAAATCTTTTTCAGTGTTTTTTCATGTTTTACTAGAATAAAATAATTTAATGCGACAAAAATGTCAAAAATTACTATGACGTCAGTATTGTAGTTAAAACAATGACATCAATTTGAAGCCAGATTTTGAATAATGCTCACAAGACATTAACAGACACACATACTACATTAATGTCAAAACACATTAACATACAAGCCAAAATGAGGATAAGAAAGACGCACATACATGCAAACAAACATAAATTAAACCTAGTTTACGAACAAATGCTCGCTTTGTGCATTCATAAACAGACAATGAGGCAAATGAATAAATCAATCTGAGAAAAAAAAACTAACACTATACATTTGAGAACGCTCAACTTACTCAAATGTCAATAACAATTCGACAAAAAAGGTTAAAAATATGCAAAAATTATACAAAATCACACTAAATTTACTCAAAAATACCCAAAGATTATAAAAAATACCCAAAAATTATGAGAAATACCCAAAAATTATAAAAAATACCCAAAATTATACAAAAGTACCTACAAAAAATAACCAAGAGAACAAGAGCGGGTAAATCTAATTATAAGATTTTATGCACGCAACAACGATCGTCTATTTATTGACAATAAAACGTTCAACACGTTCTCACTGGATGAATGTTAGTCGTCTTAAATTCACTTTCTTTACGAGTTCATGTGCCAATAGTATTGTTGTTGATGTTGATGTCGTAATTGTTGTTGCTGTTAATGTTGCTGATGTTGTTGTTAATGTTTTTGTTTTTGCTATTGTTATTGTTGTTGTTTTATAATGTTGTTGTTGACGTTGTAAATGTTGTTGTTATTGTTCCTGATGTTGATGTTGTAGTAGTTGCTGGTGTTGTTTATCTATGACGCTGTTGAAGTATTTCTGTGCTAGACAATTCGCTAAAATTTGATGAAAATTCACAATGACAATGATAAAAGCTACGTAGCTTCTTTACAAAAACAATAATAAAAGTTATGTAGCTTCTTGCCCAAGCAAACAAACTCACACACACAAACAAACAAACATACTCACACACAAACAAACATACTCACACACAAACAAACAACAAACAACAACAAAATCGTACAAACGAAGTATTTAAATCCTTTGGCAGACAACGATGTCTGCAATAGGAAAGTTTAAGATTTCGTACGTGCGTTAAATTGCTCATGTTGTCGTATGGCGTGTTGTGTCTCTTGTTGCACGTGTGTGTGTGTGTGTGTGTGTGTGTGTGTGTGTGTGTGTGTGTGTGTGTGTGTGTGCGTGTTATGTGTTATTGTTGTTCAATTAAAACTAGGATGGTCTTAATAATTTTTTTCAATAAAATTTCATTAACTGCTTCAATAAATACCATCACTAGCCAGCCTATGACTGTTCCTACCAAAGCTATTACTACAAGCTAACTCCAGAACTACGACAGCTTAACATAAACAACACTAACATCTGCCAACAGAATGCCAAACAGCAACCAAACAACAACTTTCAACACTACCAAACAACAGTTTTGACGACCAAACAACAACTTTAACAACCAAACAACAACTTTAGCAACAACAACACTAACTAACTAGATTTCAGAAGCCAACCAAGATCATTAGTCAGATTGGAGCTTAACACCCAAAGACAATGAATCGTAGTGCTGAATGTAAAGTGCACCTTTTAGAAGAAATTTCATTAAAATTTTGTACAATTATTGGTGAATATTCACTTTTTGAACAAAACTTTAAGATAACAGATAGAAACAATTAGTAATTTACATGAGTCTTCAATAAACAAATGTATATTTATAACGTTAAGTAAGAATAATTTTTTTCAATTAATCACTTCGAAATAAAAAAAAATCGGGCTAAATTATTTTCTCGTGACCATGACCTGACTTTAAATGACCTCAAACTTAAAATCAAGCGAGCTTTTGGGGATTATTTGAAATAAACATTTTTTTATTCTTTAGAAAAAAAATCAGACTACAACTAACCAACTATTTGTTGGTGTTGTTTGGCTTTAATGTTCTTCTGTTGTTAGTAATATGTTCTAGGAAATTTTGATGTTTTGACCCAGTTTTGTTTTTGGTTGTTAGTTAACGAGATTTTAGTTAAATTTTTCAGTTTTCATTCATTTCACTGAGGAAAAATAAAAAACAATTGAACGAAAGAATCAATTTTAATCATCCACAATCACACAAAACCTACCGAGCGCAATTGACCAGCTAATAACGTGACCACATCGAATGGACGAACGAGTGAGTCAAGCAGAACATTTGTGGTATCAACTGAATCCTGCCCTCATTCCAAATAGATAGCATGCATGTTAGCCATTACTACAGCCTAACTTCAAGTCATATCTCAAAACAGACATGTTACACACACACACGCAAGCTTTGAAAGCGTGAGCGCGCGCTGTGTGTGTCTGTGTTGTTTGTGTGTGTGTCTCTGTTGTGTGCGTGTGCGCGCGCGCGTGTGTGTGTGTTTATATTTAATTTGTTTACTCTTCTAGTTATTGGTGAAATTTTCCGAGAAATTTTTATTTATTTTCCCCTTCTTTTCCTTCCTCAATCAATGTGTTTTTATTCTTGGCAAGGAGTTCTATAGAGGAAATAAATGAATATTTATAAATGATTTATACAAAATCAATTCGTGTCAATCAAATTTTTCTTCCTGTACAACATTTTTTTATTAGGCAAGAAAATGCTAAATTCATTCACGGCCAATATTAAGTACCACTGCACTCAGCCAAATGCACACACGCACACACAAATACGCACGCACACACGAACACGCACACACGTACACGCACGCACACGCACACATAGGCGCATCCTAATAAGATTCATAAGACGCTTACCTATTGCTCTTCGCATGTTTTACAAGCTCAGCAAAGGTTATAGGTGAAAGTTGACAAAAGAGTCGAGGTCAGCTATTGATTGACGGTGAATAAATAATGATATATATGTGTGAGTTCTTCTGGTTTATGTTGTTTTTGTTTTTGTGTGGTTTATGCTGATTGTGTATTTATAAACGTCTCTGATTTTTATGTTATAGCAAATTGTCTGCATGTATATACGCGTGTATTAATTTTAGCTACCACCAACATCAACACTGTATGAATTAACATTATCATCATATACATGACCATCACCATCATCATCATCATCATCATCATCATCATCATCATCATCATCATCATCAACATCATCAACATCATAAACATCATCAACATCATCATCCCTTTTCGTCATCATCAATATCATTATTATTACCATCAACATCATTATCATTATTACATTATTACCATGCACGCACAACACAAAACACGCACGCAAACACATACAGACACACAATAACACACACACACACACACATACAAGCAAACATATACAAACACACGAACGCACACACGCACACACATCTTTCCTCATGTTGTCAAATGATTTTCCATCATCGGATCGGCAATAAATTATAATGCTTGACACACATGCACCACAAAAAATTGGCAAAAAATGAAAGTAAAAATCGAAAATGAGTGAGTGAGTGAGTGAGTTAGTGAGTGAGTGAGTGAGTGAGTGAGTGAGTGAGTGAGTGAGTGAGTGAGTGAGTGAGTGAGTGAGTGAGTGAGTGAGTGAGTGAGTGAGTGAGTGAGTGAGTGAGTGAGTGAGTGAGTGAGTGAGTGATGTAGTGTGATGAAGATGAGGACGATGATGAAGATGAAGATGACGACGAAAAAGAAGATGACGACGACGATGATGACGTCGATGACGACGACGATGATGACGACAAGGATGATGACGTTGTTGATGAGAATGATGAGGCCGACTATGGTGACGATGATGAAGACGACTCCGAAGACAGATGCATAATTTATAATTTGGTGTTGTGACATGCCAATACTTCTTCTATTCGATGAAAATCTATAGAAAAAAAATATGATGATGAAAAATTGAAAAAATATAAAACAGTAAATGAAAAAATAACCACAACAAAATATAAATTACGAAAAAGCAATATCAGAATATACAGAAAAAGAAATAAAAATGATTGCAAAAATCACACTCCTGATTAGCTTTATCGGTCTGAGGTTTTTTTCGCTTTGCAACTAAGTTCACTTTCGATGTATATTAAACTCCTCTTCGATAGACCTTCATTTTTTTTATGTTTCGCTATTTTTATTTTGCTTTGTATTTTTTATGTTTTGTATATTTTTATCTATTAGCATGTTTCTAATTTTCTTTTCGTATACTGCAACTTTTTCTTATGAACTTCTTTCTTTCTCTTTCTCTTTCCCTCTCTCTTTCTCTCTCTTTCTCTTTCTCTCTCTCTATCTCTCTTATTTTTGTAAGATTTTACATTTGAATATTAGAAGAAAAAATTTGTTTGCGCCATTTTATTTCATCTAAAACACAGTCAAGAAAATTTTAAAAATATAAATATGTAATAATAATAATAGGAAAAATGAATGAATATACGGATGAAAGAATAAAAGAATGAATGAACAAATGAATAAAATGAATGAATGAATAAATGAATGAACAAATGAATAAAATAATGTGTGAATTTATGACGAGTATTTCAATTAAATGCGTTAAGTTATTTAAACTGTATATAAAGCTGACTTCACATTTTAAAAAATTGCCATAGTAATAATACTTATTAAAATTATTATTATTATTATTGTTATTATTATTTTTTTTGTTATTATTTGAGTAGCATTCATTTGATTCAAAACATCGGCATTATTATTCATTTATATTACATCAAATCCTTGTGTGGCTTGTCAAGTTTATATGATAATAATAAAATTATTAACAACAATAGCAATAATAATAATATAATATTCATAATAATTATAATGATTATTATTATTATTCCAATAAATATTTATCATTTTAGGAACAATAAACTGTGATTAGATGGCGGAGAATATACAAAGGCGAAATAAATAAATTAATTTAACGCTAGATTGGTTGTTTTTTTTCTATGATTCTGTATCAGCTTTCGTGGAAAAAGAACAATAATAATTATTTAAAACTTCTTTCTATAATCTATTTTATAATTCTTTCTATTATTCCTAATATCTTGTAAAATGGAAATATTTTTTTCAAATTTTTTTACAATAGCTTGTCCTTTATATTAGTGCTCCCGAACCTTATTAGCTGCGGCTCTGACCTCTCTGTTTCCGTCACCACCAGCGTATTCACATGGATATTCATGGAAATTTTTTGATTAACATCCCACTTAAAGATTAAAGTTAACATCCCACTTGACTCCGCCCACATTTTCTCAGTATTGAATATACTAAATTAGTTTTCATTAACGACAAAATTCTAAATAAAAGGATTGACTAGGCGCCCACTGCAACGAATTTTGGTTTTTCTAAGGGGTCAGGGCCTCACAGGTTCTGAACCGTCGCCATAGGCATAGATCAAATTCTGATTTTATTATTATAATTTTGAATGTTCTAAGTAGCATTTTTTGTAGTAATAGTATTAGTTAGGGTAGGATAGTAACATTGGTAGTAGAAATGGAAGTAGTTATTGTCGTTAATACTAAGTTTATTGAACTTATTGTTGATAGTATTATCGCAATCATTGTTTTGCCTTCATTATGTGATTTTTATACTCATTCAAAATAATAATAACATTATTATTATTATTATTATTATTATTATTATTATTATTATTGTTGTTGTTGTTGTTGTTATTTCTATTGTAACAATCATTGCTATTTTTAAAAAGTAAGTTAAGTAATAATGTCAAAATTAATAAAGTCATATTATTGATGAAAATCACAGCATGTTCGGCGTTTGTTAACTTCCAATTACTATAACTAACTCAGAATATGCTGTGATGTTCATCAATGATTGCATTTCTGACAGTCTTAATCCAATAATATTTAATATATATATATATATATGTATGTATATATACATATCGCATATATATATATATATATATATATATATGTGCGATAAACCTATATGTATATACTTTTTTATATATTCAAATAAACTTATTCATAAGCAAATATAAAAATTATCGCGCTAAAATTATATAAATATATGACATATATATATATATATATATATATATATATATATATATATATATATATATATATATGGTATATATATATATGTATATATATATGGTATATATATATAATATATATCATCTATATAATATGATAAACGATGAGGATGAAATGCCATAGAAATACCCAAGATCTTTTTAAAAAAATAAAACACATCAACGATGTATGTTACTTGCACAATCTAATGTACACTTTATTGTACATATGTTGTACTAAATGTACTAGTTAAGTAATTGTGCAATGTTTTTTAAGATGTAATGTAATTAATGATCATGGTTTTTTATTGTAAGTTAATAATTTAATTGATATATATAGAGTATTGATTTTATTTAAAAATTACCGGTTTACATCATTAAAATCTTCAATAAAATTAATTTACACAAATTTGTACATGCATTTTTGTATTTATAAAAAAAACAGTTTAATAAATGTACATATATACATAATTATTGATTATATTTGATCTGTAAGCATAGAAACGCGTCATGATGATATATGTTTGTATGCGTTAGTATGTGTGTGCGTGTCTGTGTGTGTGTGTGTTTATGAGTGTGTGTGTTTGTGAGTGTGTACGTGTTTGTGAACGTGTGTGTGTGGTCTTGCGAAATGTGCGCTAAATGTATATAAATAAATATTTCTGAATAATAAATCATGTTTCTGACGGGCCAAACAAATAGATGGCACGTACCATGACTTAAATATGCATATGATGGCAATTGTGCTCGCACACACACGCACGCACACGCACGCACACGCGTACACGAATGCACATACAGCATCGTAGATATGTATACGCTCTTTCATATATCTTCCTTTGTGTATTTTTCACGACAGGTATAAGAAATAATATGCAGACCGATAGACAGAAGGATGGATAGATAGATAGAGAGAAAAGTGAACGAATGAACGAAAGAAAGAATTGAAACTGAGATAATGAACAAACGGATAAATGAGTGATGGATGGATGAACTGATTGATGGATATATTTATTGCCTGGGAAATATGCAGGTTGGTTTTTGCTGGGATGAAAAATATTTATGGATGGATGGATTGCAAATCGATAGATGTATATTGGCAGTTGATGAATGGATAACTGAAAAATGAATGGATGAATGAATGACTAAATAAATGAACAAATAGACAAATGAATGAATAAATAAATAATAAATGAATAAAACATAAAAATGGTTTTGCGAATTTGATGTAACATCAAACGGACAGTATGTAAAATAAAGGAGTGATGCTGGAAGATTGATAGATCGAGCCAGAGAAAAAGTAGGTGTTAAGATTAAAAGTACAGCCAATAATAACAAAAAAATATAAATTATAATAATAATAATCATAATCATAAAGATAATACTGAAAAGATTTTAGTATAATGCGAACAGTGCTTTCAAAAATATTAAAAGATGCTAATTAGGAAAAGACATCGGCTACAATGCAGAAACACGCTCCTCATTTTTCCTTCTTTCTTTCCTTTCTTCTTTCTCTCCATCTCTCTTTCTTTCTTTTCATCATTCGTTCTATCTTTCTGCTTTTTTTTTCTTCATTGTTTTGGAAAATAATTCATTCAGACTGACGCACGTACAATTTATGGCCAGTACTTGCATACTTTTGTCCTGAGATGGGGAGGCCCCACAGTACAATACGTGTAAAAATACATCTGTGTGCGTGCGCGTGTGTGTATGTGTGTACGTGCGTGTGTATGTGTGTGCGCGCGCGTGTGTGTATGTGTGTGCGTGCGTGTGTGTGTATGTGTGTGTGTGTATGTTTCAATTTTCTTAATATAATTTGTGTGTCTGTACATTTTTTCAATATGAAATTGTATGTCTCCGTCTGAGTGTTTGCATGTGTGTTTGTGAGGAAGTGTATTTATCTGTATATGTGTATATTTGCTTGTTTGTATGCATGTTTGCACATTCATATGTGTGTTTGTATTTCTTTATTTGTAAGTGCTTTTGAATATTTGCACTCAATTCACCTCCCTGCATGATATGTTTGTTTGAGTAATTCAATAAACATAATACTTACTTGTGTACGTATGTATGTTTGTGTATGTTGAGAGTACATTTCATTTTTATGCAAACAAATTGATACAGGCCTCACACACACGCACACACACACACACACACACAAACACACGCTCGAATACACACGCATATACATCAACGCAGACAAAGATACACACACGCGCGCACGCACACTCAAACGCATGTATGTATTTAGAATGTCATAAATCAAATGTTTTATAGAATATCATGTATCTTGGTAATACAGAACATCAACAACACTGCTATGTTTGTCTAGCTCTAGTTGTCCCTATGGCTGTATGTATGTGCGTATGTATGTATGCGTGTGTGAATGTGTTGATGAATTTCTAATTTATATCAGCGCCCACAACTGCAGATAATCTTAAATGTTGGTTGATGATATGTAGAAAAGCGTCATTCAATGTTATCCAAGTCGCATATTCAAATGTTTTTTTTTACATTTAAACAATATAACAATTGTATACTTACTTACGTAAGATAAAAATGTTTATTATGGTGAAAATATTTTTGATGAAATGAAGAGAAAATTCTAAACGTCATAAATGTACACTTTATGGAGTTTAAAATATATACATGAAGTTTTGTTTGAAACGATATATACCTATATATCATGTAGTTTAGATATATTGAATAAACAAATAACGACTTAATTACGATGTTAAAACGAATGAAGATGGGTATATAATGAAAGTCAGATACGTAAAATATTATTTGAAGTTGATCATCAACGAATCAATGAATAAAAAAATTCTCACAACATAGAAAAAACACGCTGACAACAAAAATTTATTTAATTAAACACAATTTGAAAAAAAAAATTAGCGATTGATAATAATTTTTTCAAAAACATCAAAGGGTTGCCGTCAAATTTGTGTTAACTTCTAAACGACGAATCAAAATTCACATTAGTAATAATAACAACAGTAAATATATATGCATATATATATATATATATATATATATATATATATATATATATATATATGCAAATTTATTAAAATTCAATATTTAAGTTATAAATATAACAATCGCGAAATTTTAAAATAAACGTTTCAATATTAGACAACAGCAATTGTTACTAAAGCTATAAAAATATTCGTTCAAGAAGAGGAAAGAATTAAATAAACACCTCCGATTGTAGAATTAAATAAACACCTCCGATTATCCGCTAGATAATGAATTTTAAATTATGCACTGATCGACGTGTGGGCGGTGTTTGTGTGTGTGGTGTGTGTGTGTGTGTGTGTGTGGTGTTTGAGTGGTGTTTGTGTGGCGTGTATACGTTTTAAAGATATGTGCCGTGATTTTTGGTTTTAATTTTTCGAAACGTTTTCGCGCCAAAACTTTTAAACGTATTATTTCGAATAAATTAATCATCATTTGATGTGATAAGTTTTTGTTTAAATACTTGTATGAAAAAGAAGACTTTAATCAAATGAAAACATAAATCAACGTCATAACCCACGCACAAATGTAGAAAGTATATACCATAAAGCCAGAATTACTCACCAAAGAAAAATTAAAAATGATTATTGAAAATTTTTTTATACAAAAATAGACTCAACATCATAAGCCGGTTAGTGCAGTGATTACATTTGGAAGAAAAAAAATCTCGTTCGTAGTTTTGACAATTTAAAAATCTTTTTTTATTCACTGAAAATAATTAAAAGAAAATTATTTTTAATAGAACCAAACAAAGGATAGAATGCAACGAACGGATGGATGTAACTTCAAAACAGAATAAATTTTTCCGTTCTCTCCAAATTTATCGATCCAAAACATACAAAATAGATTTAACAATGTTGCTCTACAAATTGAAAACAATATTTTTGATTAACACTTTAACTCTTTTTAAAGAAACTAACTTTTAAAATAACAAATTTAATTCAAACTCGAATACTTTTCAAAATAATTTTTCAAAAGTCTGGTAGCATCTTCAGTCTATTTTTTTTCAATTTCTCCAAAAAATACTTTTTTCAGAAAATTTTTTGAGCGTTAATTAGAATAAGTTTCAAAATCATTTGCAAAAAAAAAGAAGAAATAAACTAAAGTTAATCAAATACTCAATTAAATTTAACTATATTTGTTATCTACGTAGATTGCGCGTGAAGTAAGTGATAAATGGTACTCCCTACTAACGATTTTGAATACCTATGTCATAGAATCAGGTCTTAAAAGGTAGAGGTTTTAAATGGAGAGAAAGCAAATTTACAACCAAATAAAAAAAGGTACACAAGATGTATACATTATTTTTTATTAGAAAGTGTACATTTCATTGTATTATATTCATACAATTTGGAAAAACCATGTTGCATTGCTAAACTCAGAAATTTAATTTATTTCGGAAAAAAATGAAGTAAATTGGTTTCATTTTAATATGTTCTGTGTGAATTTGACCATGAGAATATTCCAAAAGTTCTGGAATGCCTTGAAATCTATAAGCTAGTGCAATAGTACTGTAAAATACTTTAAACAATATTAAAGTCATAGATTTTACGTTTTAATGATAATAATTGTTTGTGTTTTTAGGTCGTCGGTCGGGTTTTGGAGGGAGTCGTAGATCGGGAGTGACGCTTAATGTGAAAACAATCCGTCAGAAACAAAACGGTCGGGAATGAGAGAGAGTCGTGAATGGGAAGGTCGTTGGGGAGGAGTATCACTGTATATATCTAAAATTTAAATACCAAAATTTGAAATAAACTATATTTATTGAAAATGAATCATTGCTGAACTAAAACACATGGTAAATTTTCTATATTTTTAAAGATAAAATTAATAAAACAGAGAGAAAAAATATTCAACTGATGATACAGGATGGGAATATAAGATTTAAACTCATATGGATAAAACTTAATTTAATTATTAATTCAATAAAATTTATGATAAAATTCAAAAATACTTGACTACTTATAGAACCACGTTACATTTTTCTCCAAACAACACACTAAATTACATATTTCTGAAACAGATTTCGTTACTGGAAAATTGTATCAGTAAATTAACTAATCTACTAATTGATTAATTTTATTCATTAACTTAATTAAATAATTAATCTAATTCATTAATTAATGGCTGGTAAATTAAAATCAAACAAGTTAAAGAAAACATAGGATCGACTTTTCCAAACAAACAAAAATAAAACAATCAAAACTGTATCACCCGATCAAGATTACAACTGCGTCTGTAAACTCATCTATTTATTTTTTAAAAATAAGTTGATTTTAATTCAAAAATTAAAAAAAAAACTCAAAATTAATCAATCTAACTTATTTGTCACTTTCACATTTTAGCCAAATAGATTCTTAATAATATTTAATAGTAATATAAAGTATATATTAAATAGTGATGAAAATAAATAAATAATAATAAGTAATAATAATAATAAATAATAATATTGGGAAAAAGTAACAAAATTTGGAGCGTACTTTGCATGGTTGCTTGTGAAACGCCAGGGCAATTACAATTTACAAATAAAAAAAATAAAAAAAAAACAACAAAAATAATAATAATTATTATTATTATTAAGAAGTTAAAATAATAATTAGAATACTAATTTTAATTGCAATAATAAAAAACAGTGAATTATAAAATTTATAGGAAATAGATGAAATGTTTTAAGTTGGGTAGGGTGGATGAGATGGAAAATTAATTCCAATCTTCCTTTAATGTTTCTGGCTATTCATGTTCTGGTATTATTTATATGCATTGTAATTTTTATGATGATGACAAAAATGACGCTGATAATGTTGATGAAATTCTGATAACAATGGGTTAGATATGTTAATGATGGTAACTTGATGATAATGATGATGATGATGATGATGATGATGATGGTGAGGATGATGATGATGATGATTGATGATGATGACAATGGCAGTATTGAAGACACTAATGATGATGATACATGTGATATCAATATTTAAGAAGATGTTTCTGGCGATGGCGATGATATAAACATATAGGATGATATAGGATGATAATAGTTGATAACGACAGGACGACGATGAGATATATTTTATGAAGCTTCTGTTGTGGCTGCTGTGGCTGCTGCTTCTAAAAACGATGAGAATGACGACGATGATGTTAGTGGGGATTGTATTGCTGATGACGACGCAGAAGATGAAGATGTCGATAAACTAATTAAAATTAGCCATCACGACCCTTCGTCAATCAGATTTTTTGATTGCGCTATAAAAACAAGCACACGCAAACTCTAATCACGTGCTTATGTGTGCAGTACAAACATACAAACATGCAAACATACAAACTAACATACAAACCAACAAACAAACATACAAACAAACGTATGTAGTACTTGCATTTAAAATATTAGATAAACACACACACCTATACGTAAACGCAATCAAATTGCATATGCATTAATTATATGCATATACATACGCATACAAAACCATGTGCGTGTGTGTAGTGTACACATACACACCAAAATATAAACATACATCTACAAAAGCAAATAGCTCACATACACATATTCATCAGTATTGTGTGTACAGGTACACTGTACACATGAACTTGTACACAACACGGGCATCTTTTCCCTTCGTAAACGTTCGGTGTCATTCTGAAATTTTATACCCCCCCATTGAAATATACAGATTGAATAGGAATTGCACGTACACACACACATACACGAAGGAACACACACACTTACACGCACATGCGAGCACATGTAAATATTAGTAGGGCAATAAAAATTTAATTCACAATTTGGCGCATATTTATAAGCAGCATTATTGACATAGGCTCACCCGCATACCCACATTCACTAACAAAATCACTATTTATTTAAACATCAAAATTTGCAATAAAAGTTACACAGATTATCATTCAAACACACACACACTCACTCACACAATCACACTCTCACTTACACAATCACACAGACGTACGGTATCATTTATTCAAACACACACACACACTTACACGCACAGGCAATGACAAATTTCATCACTATTAACAGACTAACTAGCAAGACAGAAACACCTCAATGCAGACCTGTAAATACACACGTGCATACACTCAAAGTAGAAGGTCATGGATCGAAAAACTGAAAAAACCTTAC
>NW_008704589.1:1842046-1890347 GCF_000326865.2 Helobdella robusta | reverse complement strand
TTATCTCCGTGATTATGGGAGCAAGCTTCAAAAATAATTTATCATTTTTATTTTATTACCACCATCATCATCACCATTAATCGCACCACGACTATTATCAACATCGTCATCATCAACATTATCATCATCATCATCGTCAACGTCAACATTATTCTGGACAATTATTTTTATCATCGTTATAACTATCATCACCCACATAATCATCATCATTTGTATCAGCAGCACCACAATCATCATCATCATTATAGGTCGTCATATACATACATACATACATACAAGTACCAGCACATTCACGTACTTGGTGCAATCAATAAAAACAATGCAGGATGACTGTAACGTGCAACAATAAAAGTTCGATTAAATGACCAGCAAGGGATATAGGTCTGGACTCAATAATCTCTCTTACATACCCTCATTTTACTCTTTCTCTCTCCCTCTCTTTCTCTCTATCTTTTTCCTCCTCTATGTATTTATCTCTTCCTTTTTTGCCCGGTTTTTCCTCTCACTATAACTTTCCTTAAATACCTTTTTGAATTTTTTTATTATCCCATACGTTCATTCTCTTTCTGTCTTTCCATATTTTTTCATTTCTTTCTTCTTTTTTTCCCCTCCCCCCTTCTCTCTCTTTTTTTTACTTTATTTTTTTCTATAAAAACATTATTTTATTTTTCTATAAATTTGTTCACTTGCTTTTTCCTGTTTCAAATTTTCTAATTAGTTTTTTATTCATCACCAACAAATTTCAAAAAGTCAACAATTTTTATTTTTTTTTTTTCATTTTTTCCGACAACCACGTCTGCGAGAGAATTCATAATTACATTTGATGGGTTAATTTTTCCAACTTTTCTGTTTTTTCCTCTGAAATGACTGAGCATATTTCATCTTGTCTGCCCACCCACGCAAAACACACCCCTAATATGCACACATACTTACACATACTCGCGCACACATATACACAGACACACATACACATACAAATATATATACACATATGCCTGTGTACACCTAAGGCTTCCGATTACTCAACACTCCCAGATTCGGCTTAGCGTGTTACTTGGCTCGTCGATATAACTCACATCGTGATATGTTTGTATTTGAACTATCTGTATTAAAAGAGGTGATATCAAAGCGAGGCAAACTGTTTGCTTAGCAAGAGACATCTAACTGATCTCTGGATGTGGCCCTGTTTCTCGAGAGTGTCAGGAAGTTAAAGGGCCGAAAAACTTGTTGACGGAAACTCTTCCTCTGAAAACTCTCGCTGAACAACCACATATACACAAACATACATGAACACACACATATACACAATCACATATACACAAACGTACATACTCAGATGCACATACGTACATACAATCACATACACAAACATACGTACATACAAACATAGAGACACACACATCCATAGGGGAGATATCAGATGGTGTGCGTGCGAGAGTGTTGATTGAATGAGACTTGTTAAACGAACGTCGTTGATGAAGTTTGATATGCAATTGTTTATTTTTTACAATATGCGCCTCTCTTTTTCTGTTTCTTTGGTTTTTTTGTTGATGTTGTTGTTGATGTTGTTGTTCGTATTGTTGATGATGTTGTTGTCGTTGATGTTTTATGTTGATGATGTTGTTGTTGGTGTTGATGATGTTGTTAATGTTGTTGAAATTTACGCTGATATTGATGTTAATGTGTTGTTTTTGTTGATGTTTTGCATTTTTGTTGCTGTTGCTAATATTGTTGTTGTATCAAAACTTTCTGATTTAGTATTTTGTTTGTTGAACTGCTGTTATGTATATTTTAATCGTAAACACACTATGCTACTCTTAACGTAAATCCATATTTTTATAGTCATATAACGGTTATTATTATTGCTGTTGTTGTTATTGTTGTTGTGTTATTGTTGTTGTTATTATTATTATTATCATTATTGTTGTTGTTATTAGCAAATAGATCACGTTATGATGTATTATCCTGTCAGGTAGTTTTAAATTAATTGCCTCATGATCGGTCAATCGACGCGCATGATGACGATACCGATGCTGTTGATGATGATGCTGCTATTGATGACGATGATGATGATGATGACGATGTTGTTGTTGTTGATGATGATGGTGACGACGGTGATGATGATGTTGATGATGATGATGATGACGATGATGACGATACTGATATTGTTGATGCTGTTGATGATGATGCTGATGTTGATGCCGATGATGATGATGATGCTGATGTTGTTGATGATGATGATGAGGACGATGATGATGTTGATGATGATGATGATGATGAAAATAATGATATTGTTGATGCTGTTGATGATGATGCTGATGTTGATGACGATGATGATGATGATGTTGTTGATGATGATGACGATGATGATGATGATGTTGATGTTGATGATGATGATGACGATCTAAAAGATGTTTCCGACGATGATGTTCTTGTTGATGACGATGGTGGCGACCATTATGATTAAGATAATGATGAATAAGAAGATGATGATAAGGAGAATGTATAAGGATATATATATATATATATTATAAATAAATAAAATTATAACAATAATATTAATAAATAATAATAATAAATTATAATACAAATTACAGTAATGATGATAATAATTATGGTTATGAAAATTATAGATAAATATGCCTATAGTATTGGTGGGCAGTTTACTGATTTGCAATGACCTTGCTTTGAAAAAACCAGCAAATATAAAAACGAAACTAAATAATAATTACTGAATAGAATAACAAAGAAAGAATATTGAAAACGAAACTAAGAATATTGAAAACGAAACTAAGAATATTGAAAACGATACTAGGGATGTTCAAATCGAAACTAAAAAATTTCCTATAAATCACACACTTATATTTCAGTTTCAAAACAGTATGGCTACATAGCGTTGCAACTATAAAAATAGATATGTCTCCACACATAAATATTAATTGCATTTCATAAATTACAAGTTATATATGCATGTGTGTGTGTCCGTACGTGTTTGTTTGTCTGTGTGTGTGTGTCTGTATGTACGAATTATCATATAAATCAAATTTACTTCCGTATGTGCACGTAACATAGGAAAAATATGAAGAAAACAAAGAAGAGAGAAAGAGAAAGAAAAAGAGAGAAAGAGAAGAAAAAGATAAGGATAAAAAAGAAAGAGATAAATAAGAGAGGGAGAGAACAAGAGAGAGTTAGTAAAAGTTCTTTTCAAATACAATACAAAATAATTACATTGATGAGATGCAGATATAAATTTACAATACACACATACCTCAAAATGTGAATTTAATAACAATGAGTGCTTTTTCGTATTGAAAGAGCATAGAAATTTTATGTAGATTATGATGAATTGATGAATTTAAATAATTGCATACTTGTCAGAAAGTGAGGTTTTACTAACTTTAATTTGGAATTATTTTAATAATTTGTTTAAATTTTTCAAAAAAGGTTTTATTAACTTTTTTTATTGCATTTATTTGTTTTTAGGTGTTATTCAAGTTAATTTTCTCTATTCATTTTCCATCTGCTCGTTCGTTCATTCATTTACTCGTTCATTTGTTAATTCATTCATTCATTTTTTCCTTAATTCATTCATTTTTTTTGTTCATTTTTTCATTCATTCATTCATTCATTGCTTATTCATTTATTCATTCATTCATTCATTCATTCATTCATTCATTCGTTTATTTACTTGAGGACGTTTTTCATTCACGCCAAACAAAAACATTCAACAGTTTCCGTTTTTTCATCAATGTTTTCATTTCTTTGCTTTTTTTCAAGACTCACTCATTCATTTTTTCATTCATTCATTCATTTATTTATTCATTCATTTATTTGTTCATTCCTTTGTTCATTCGTTCATTCATTTGTTCATTCATTCATTCGTTTACTGCATTTGTAGACACTCGACATCATTAATCATAACATCATTAAATGTGACCAAATTCTCGTACAGCGTGTCGAAATTACTGTTGTTATTGATGTTGTTGATATTGTTGTTGTTGTTGAAGTTACTACAGTAGCTTCTGACGTTGCCGCTGCTGATGCTACTACTACTGCTGCTGCTGCTGCTGCTGTTGCTAACGACGTTACTGTTATTATAAAAGAAACCGCCGTTTGCGTTGAGATTGTTATTGTTAGTGGTATTGCGATAGATGTTGTTTAAGATGAGGGCATTGTTGTTGTTGTTAATGTTGTTGTTGCTGCTGCTGCTGATGTTGTTGATGTTGTTGTTGGTAGTGGTGTTGAAGTTTTTCATGTCAAGAGTGCATTGTTGAGTGTCGAGAGGATAATCAATGTGATTTGATTGAATGTTCTTATTCTCAAGGTGGTTGCTGAAAAAATTACAGTTACCGTTAACTATGCTGGAGTTCACGCTATTAATGTCACTATTGTTGTTGTTGATGTTGTTGTTGTTGTTGTTGATGTTGTTGTTGATGTTGTTGTTGATGTTGTTGTAAATGTTATTATTGTTGTTGTTTGTGAAAGCGTTGTTATAAAATAAATCGTGATCAAAAAATTTCAAATTTTCAAATAACGCACAATTTTCAAATGGACTGGACAAAAAAGGCTTTGTAGTTTGATTTGCATTAATTAGATTGCCGTTGTTGATGTTGTTGTTGTAGTTGTTACTGACATTATTTGGACTGAAGTTGATGTTGTTGTGGTGAATGTGGTGAAGTTGATGTTGTTGTGGTGTGTTGCTGTAGCTTAAATTACTGCTTACATCCCCGTTAAAACCATTGCAGTTGATGTTATTGATGCTATTTAAAATGCTCCCACAATCGATGTTGTTGAAGTTGAGGTACTTCTCCCATATATTCTCGGCCGCGTTAAGACATTTCAAATTCTCTAGCAAGACATCAATACTGCTTGCGCCGCCGTCGACCAGCTCAGCAGACGACGTTCCATTCCTATTCGATCCACTGTAAAACAAGTTAGAAAGTATATTGCCACCATTGCCGACGTCTTCACCACTTTTCGCGTTCAAATAATTTCTAACATTGCACAGGTCAAAAGAAAAATTATTCAGATTTTTAACATTGAAATGATCGGACGCGTTGGTGCACTTTGCGATGGGATTGTACTCTGCGTACCCCTTGGTACGTAGGTTGATGTAGCTCTCGATTTCCTGGCGGGCTTTCTCGACATTTTCAGGACATCCGATGATCTCAAAGACAGGGTCCTTATCTCTGCTTGGCGTCACAATGTATGTCTGCGTCTCTTCTTGGATCCTCTTTATGGTGGCTCCCTTCGGCCCAACCACCAGGCCCACCACTTTGAAGGGCACCCGTACCTCTTTCGTCGTCTGGTAACGAAGAAGCAAGGAGGTTGACGAGGGAGTAGAGGACGATGTTGATGAGGAGGAAGATGTTGTCACTGTCATTGCTGATGATGATGGCAAGGGTGGTGTGAGAAACGATGACGTCGATAATGAAGATGATAGTGAAGATAGCGACGACGATGACGTCACTGAAGATTTCATTGCAGTTGTGGCGGCGGAAGTTGGTAATGGTGATGATGTCGAAAAATATAATGTTAATGTTGATGATGATGTTGTTGCTGTTGTTGTTGATGATAATAGTTGTGGTGGTGATGATGGTTTTTGTTGACAGTTATTAGATGATTTGTCGTGTTTATTACTTTCCCCTGTTACTGAGCTTGGTGTCGCTGTCTTTGAATCAGTTTTTACTTCAACTTTTTCAACTACTGATGTTATGGATGTCGTTGAAGCAGTAGTAGTAGTAGTTGTTGTTGTTAATGTTTTTATTGCTGTCGTTGATGTTGCTGAAGATTTAGCTGACGTTGATGCATTGGAAACTGCAAGAGTTTGGTTTTTATTTTCAATTGGAGATTCGATGTTTGATTCGTATGTTTGAAAAGGTTTTTTTAAAATGATGTTGTTGGAGTTTGTTGATCTATTCTTTTCCATTTCAAGCTTGCCGCCACGATCCTTAACTGCTTCGTTACTATCCTGCTTGCCATTGAATTTTTTGCTAACAACATTCGGACCGTTACTTTCAATGTTATCTGACTTCTGTTGCAAAACTGTTGTTGCAGTTGACGACGAAGAAGAAAATGACGACGATGATTTTGACGCATTAATGACGTCATTACCCTTGCATGCCCCTCTGTACCACTGGTTCAGACAACTTTTGTTGCCGTCTGTGTTTCTGTTTCTCGGACCACCAGGCCCACCAAGCCCTACCCCGCTGTTGTTGCCCTGCCTTCCTCCTCCATTGCCATTTCTTCCAAGAAACTGTTTTCCTGATGAAGAAGAAGACGACGAAGATGATGGCGATGACGACGATGATGACGAAAAGTTTCCAGATGTTTTTCTAGTGGCTCTGATCTGGCTGAAGTGGTCAGCAGCGGCAAGTATTTCCTGCTTGGCCACCTGGACATCCTCCTGACGTCCGGTGACCACAAAAATTGGTTCGTCTCCACGTACTGGCGTCTTAATGTACGTGTTTGTCTTCGAACGGAGTGTCTTTATTTTACAGCCTGAAATTTTCAAAGATTTGTTGTTTTATTTTATTTAATACATGTTTGTTTTATTTAATACATGTTCGTAAATGAGTATGAAAGATAAAAAATAACAAAAAATTTCAAAAAAATTTCTGTAACTAAATCATTTTTTTAATGAAAGATTGTCATGTAGTAAAAATAAAAATATACTGTTTCTTGTTATGAAAATATCTGATAAAAATTTTTGATCAACGAATACAACTGATGCTTCTGTGATGCGATACAATTACAATTACAATTTTTTATTTAGAATCCAAAAAAAGAAACAAGGTTCAGAAATGACAGTGAAGAGTCTAAGTGACTCATCGAGAACTGCCACCCTGTCATTGAGTGTCAATATATATAAATGTTCGTACAAACACATTCACACATATATACACATACCACATGTATATTTATATAAATGAAATTGAATATGCATATAAAACATAAAATTATATGAACGTTTCATTAAATAATTGAGAATGTTTTCAGCACATATTAAAGAAATAAATAAATATGACTATTTCAAGAAGTAAATAAAGGATGACTATGAAATTAACAAATGAGATTGAAACTAAAACCATTAATGCATATAGAAGTATATAAACGACAAAATAAAGGTGGCAAGGTCATATTTTGGTAAGAAGTTGTGTACAAAACGTAGAAGTTAATACGCAGAACTATCCATTTAAATAGCATCTCATAGTTTCAGTTCCATATGTTAATCATCAGTATTGAGATAAATCTTAAAGACTGCTTTAATAAAAACAAATTGAAATAAATAAAATTAAAAACAAAAACAGGAAGGCTGTTTGATCTGTACGCAAAGCACAGTTCCCTTTCAGCGTCCCAATTCTACCTGGATGTACAATTTCATACAGTTTGATTAAACTGAACACTTTAAAATGTTCCCACACACTCAGAATCTACAATCATACAATTATCAAATCATAAATCATATTTATGAAAAAAAATAAATAAAAATAGATAAAAACGTATACAAGATTTGCGTGTGTGCGTGAAAAGACAGGAATACGCAACAAGTGCATACAAACAGACAGAGCAATCAATGGTACACAACGTTTGCGTGTTTATGCGCGTATGTATTTCCACGCGTATGCCTGAGTGTGCGTGTGTATGTGTGTATGTGCGTATATATCCGTGTAAGATGCTATTGGTGTTTGCTTACATGTGCGTTTATAAGCATATATAATGCGTAATGTTTAAAGTAAGTATGGGTATATGTGTATCACACACACATACACACACACACACACACATACACCCCCTCACACACACACACAAACACACACACGTACCTACATACTTAAGTACTCCAAGAAGCAAGTATCGCAAGCCTAAAAAACGTTAATAAAAGACTTTATATTAGCGATGAATGTGTGATTAATTACCCGGCATAAATAAAATATCTGTGGTGGGTAGGTGGCCGTTTGTGTCGCGACTCTCTGGCGCGAATGAATATCAGGAAAAGGATATTAATTCGTGTTTTATTGGCCTCGACTGCAACTGGCTGGTTCCTTCCTTATTCGCCGCCAAAAATCGTTGGAGTTTAATTTTGAAGAAAAATATTTTGAAGAAAAATAATTACGTCAAATAAATTCTGTATAAAAATGAAACGAATTAAAAGAAGTTAATTTTAATTTGTGAAAAATATTAAGGAAAGAAAGATCGTCTAGAGAGAAAGAGAGAGAAAGAGAGAGAGAGAGAAAGAGAGAAAAAGGAAATGTGTTAAATAGGCAGCAGACATGAACGTTTCAATCGGGCTATCGATTCGATACGAAATTGCGCAAACAACACTTTAAAAACCTAATGCTTTTATTGACGATGATAATAAGAATAATAAATATGAATAATAATAACAATAACAATAATAATAATGGTAAGTGAGTGGATGTTATAGAAAATTGTTATAAACAATTTTTCACTTTTCATGAAATCATAACTGCTTTCCTCAACAATTTTTATCTATGCTTGTAAAATCTATAATTATTTGTTATTTATATTAGTAGTATAGTAGAAGTAGAAGTAAAAATTGAACCTAAACGCGCCGGTTTACGATCGTCTTCATGTTCTCACTTCTTTTCAACTTGTGTTTAACACTCTTTTGCTAAATCTGCATTTGCTCTTTCTGGCCCTTTTCTTTGGTTTTTCCTTTTCTGACTACTTCTCCATCACTTACGAAGTTCAGAGCGGATATCATGACCCATCTGCTTGCAAAATTTATTGAGTAGCGCTATTAAACATCATGGAAATAGCGCTTTATAAACTAATTGGTTGATCGATCGAACGATCGATCAATTGATTGATTGGTTGGTTGGTTGGTTGGTTGACTGACTGACTGATTCACTGACTGATTCACTGACTGATTCACTGACTCACTGTCTTACAAACACAATAGTAATGGAAACTCTTTTATTTCAACCAAAGTCGTTAAAAATGAAAGAAAAAAAGTAATTAAAAAATGTAATAATGTTCAATAAAAACCGCAATGCTCATTGTCTAGGACAAGTGCAAAACGGTAATGTATTAAAATTAGTTATGAAGTGTTCCTATCGCAATAAATGGCAAAGGTCAATCTAATTACAGAGTCTATTAATTTGTTAATAAATGAAATCAGCCATAAATTTTTAATTAGCGTCAAAATATTGAAAAAGCCTATCGGAGTTATTTCAAATGTTTTTAGAAAAATTGAACAGTTCTTAAAGTCAGCGTTCAGACATGAATTCAAACCATTCTCGTATTTCGATAGTTTGTAGTTTCTTCATTTTAGCAGATTTGTTTCATGGCACACCGTTAACTCGATAATTTCAATTTTGCCGTTGCGCAGAATGGCGACGTCTGGACGGATGGAGTTGAACAGTTGCGATATTGGTTGAAGCCCCTCTGACTCGATATAATAATAATAATACACTTGCATACTTGCTTAAAAACATTAGTACAATGCTTATTTATAGCAAATTTATAGCAAATATATAAATAAATGCACGTGTAAAATAATATAGCAATGTTTATATGAGAGCGGATATGTATGTATGTATGAAATGAAACATAAAATGCTATACATACAATACAAAACATACAATACAAAACACACAAAACAAAATATATATATACAAAACATCGTACATATCGCATGCATTAATTGTTATGTGTTTGTATGTAAATGAACACTACTGTTTAGTATATATCAATTTTTGAAAAAGTTTTTAAGGTCAACAACAATCATAATATTATTTCTGAATAGAAAAGTTGCTGACAGTAAAAAGTTTTGAAAGCTGAAAATAATTATTATTAATAATTTTTTATATGAAAAAATGAGCAGAGATAAAAAAAATGTTTAAGAAATAATTTGAGGGAAAAATTTACAAAAAGAACAGGGATGAAATATCTCAAAACAGACGTAGATGCTGTCACGTAAATAAAGCCAATGAATAAAAAAACAAAAAGAAGATAGATGGAATGGTGAAAAGAGAGAATCGGAAGAAGAAGGAGAGAGGTAAGGGAAAGAAAAAAAGAGATGGGAAGAATAAAATGAAGGGAAGAGATAGATGAAATCAAAAACAGAGAGAAAGAGAAAGAGAGAGAGAAAAAAGAAAAAAAAAGAGAGAAGAAAAGAAAGAGAAAGAAATAGAGAACAAAAATTTGAAAGAATAAAAAGAGGGAGGTTGATAACACATGAGTTTTCAAAAAGTATAAAAGCTAATAAATCACGTTTGCGCTGCATAAATGAGTCCAAGTCAACCTTTTTACACATATTTGTTAAGCCAGACTCCGACATCACTATCAAAACGCCTTCTCATTGTTTTCATTATTATTATTTTTATTGTTATTATTATTACTATTATCAGTAGTAGTAGTAATAATAATAGCAGTAGAAGTAGTAGTAGTAGTAACAGTCGCAATAGCAGTAGTAGTAGTAGAAGGAGAAGGATGAGTAGTAATAATAATAGTAGCAGTTGTAGTAGTATCACTATCTAAATGATAATTATTCTCAAAGTCAGCTCAGCGTTGTTTTTGTTGTCGTTGTTGTCGTCATCTTTGTTGTTGTTGCTGCTGCTGCTTTTGTTGTTGTTGTAATACTTGTTTTGTAGTTTTTGTTGTTCTTTGTTTGCTGTTGCAGATTACAATTAGAATAGCTAAAAAAATGTATTTCAAATTTTTGTTTGTATTTTACGTATAGAAATTATCGCGTGTGTGGTGTTTGTGTATGTATGTGCGTGTGAGTTTGTAAGTATGTGCCAGTGTGAGAGCCTGTTATAAATGCAGACCATCAGTTCAAGGTGCATCCATTGAATGGTGATTTTGCGTATCGTTATTGTCCGAATGATTGAGTTGTTCGTGATGGTGATGATGGTGATGACGATGATGACGAAAATTATGGTGATAATGATGATGTTGATTATAATGGTGATTACGACGACGATGATGACCAACAATGACGATCTAAAATGAGTGTGTACATGCATATAGCCTGATATTGCTTATTAAGATTGATACATATCTGATGATAAAAATGTTTAATACAAATAATACAATAAAATACAATGCAATACAATACAAAACAATACAATACAATACAAAACAATATATAAAAAAAGAATACAAAAGAAATCCCACTTCAAATTGTAAGTCTCGTCAGTCATAAATTCATTTCATGTTACACATTCTTATTAATGAGCTTTTAAATTTTACATACATCGCAATATACAAAACGTCCCAATAAAGTAAATAGACACATTTTTCATCCATTTATTTATTCATATAAATGTATATGTATGTACATATTTAATTGCAGTAATGTTAAGAAAAAAAACATGATACTTATTCCTAAATTTGTATTGACTAGATATTTAATGATTTCTGGAGTATTTCATTTTTATTGGTCATAGGTGAGAAGAATTTTTATTGTCAATTGTTTCTTTATAGCTTTTAATTTAGAAAAGCTTTTTTTTTGCAAGATTAAATTTCTAATGTGTAAAACTTTGTGTGTGATACAAATACTTCTTATATGAATAATTAATAATCCTTAAATTTAATTACAATGCTTTTATTTCGTCATCAGCAACACAATCGTCGTCGATTAATAATGACGTCATTTTGTCATAAACGTCATAAACATCTCCAGGAAAAGCAAAAAAAACATTTACAGTATTAGCATGTATCTATTTTTCAGTATTGCAAAGATTGTAGTATCAGTGTCAGAGATATACTTTTAAAAAGAACAAATAGTTAATTCAGATACACACCAAGTGTATGTTTCTCATCTCAAATTTCATTTATTATGGAAACAAATGCGTGAGTAGAGTCTGTGTATGCGTGCGTGTGTGTACGTGTATATGTATATATGTGTGTGTGTGTGTGTATGTGTGAAAGTGTGTGTGTTTGTATCCCTATGCACGTTATATTTATCGGGACACAAGTGTACGCATTTTTATTGCGATTCACAGAGCGCCTCTTTCTAATGTTATTTGTAGCTGGCGTTGAGGCAGCTACCGTACCAGCGCATGTGTTTTCATTTAATTCTTCCTATCTTAAATTTTTTGAGAAATTTTTTGCAGTTTTTTAAAATTTATACCATACCTTTTTCTCTGCTTTTTTTTAAAGGTTTTTATTTATCAATTTATTTGAATCCTTATTTTATAGTTTTTCTATGTGAGCGTTTTTAAGGATGTTTTCTAGTTTGTATGTAGGTATATGAATGATTTTTTGTGTATTTTTATGGGTATAATGAAATTAAATTCATAGATATTTTGCCATAATTGATTGTTTTGTTATTTTTTCTCTATCTCGCTCTTTCTCTTCTTCTCTCTCTCTCTCTTTTTCTCTCTCTTTTTTTCTCTCTCTCTCTCTCTCTCTCTTTCTTCCTCTCTCTCCCTAAATCAGAATATCACACGATTCCTCTACTGTTTTTTCGACTTCACTAGAACCCAATCTATAACAATGGTTTTATGCTTATAAGTGTGAGTAAAAATGTGTATAAGTATGTGTATGTGTGTATATTTGTGAGTCTGAGTGTGATTGTGTGTGTGCCTGCAGAAAATTTGTAAAAGCTATTCTAGAGTAGTTAGTATTAATATAGCCGATTCTTGGAAACCTGTCTGACAGACAATTACCTTCTCATCTTATATTCACAAATAATCAGACGTATTCATACAAACAAACAAGCAACCAAACAAACAATCAAACAAACAATTACAAACAAGCATACATACAGACACAAAAAATTATATCACAAACATAAACGAATGTATCATAATAAACATAAACGAATGTACCTTAACGGCAAACAAATAAAAATATATATATAGACAGGTTTGTAGACACACACCTAAACATACTTAGCACATACTGCACATATTATCACATACATCCATATAATAACCTTCAAACACCTTAACTTGGGTTCAAAAATAAGCGCAGACAGAATAGAAAAATTTTCCAAAAGTATCTATATCTTGCTTTCACTGAATATTTTGATTTGCACACACACACACACACACACACACACACACACACACACACACACACACAAACACAACTAAGTGAAGTAACACACATCAGTGTCATGAGACATACACACATATAAAACATTACTTCTAAATAAAACAACATATACAACAAGTAACAACTACACGCAACATATTAACATTTAAAGAACTCACACAACACCAAAGTAACATTGACAAGTAACATTTCAAGGGAGGAACATCGACAGATAGCATGTAAGTACTTATGTAGCAACATGTGGCAGCATACTTATGGCCCACAACGTATTGAAACTTTAAAACATCTTGAAGAGTAGCAGTTGGATGGAGAGGAATATGCATCCATTCAATTGCACCCACGAGTCATATTCTCCTGTTTTGGGTTACATTTTTTTCCGATTTTTAACTCTTTTTATTGTTTCGTTTTAATCCTTCTTTATTGTCTTTTGTTGTGTTTATTGTCATCATTCTGCCTGATTCTAAGCATTCTACTTGGGTTTATAACGTTATTATAGTTTATATCTAATTGCCGTTAATTGTTATTAGGTTTTATCTCTATTTTTCCATGAATAAATTAATATCTTATGTTAATATTTTTGTAATTTTGATATTCAAGGCGCTGTCTAAAAATTTTATTTTGTGAATTTTAAATGAGTGTGCTTAAAAATTTCATCGCTACTTATATATTTATGGTTGGGTAATGTTGTTGACAATTTTAAATGACAAAAATTTTCTATTGCAAAGTATCAAGAAAAATTAACGTGTTTGTTACTGTTGGCTGAAATTCTTAAGAAAAAAAAATATACAAATTTTAGTTGACTGTGGTACCATTAATGCAATCATTATCTCATAATTGTTACACAATGATTAATTGATATAGAATCATTAATGTAGGTACTATCTTATAACTGTGATACAATTATTAATAGATACAGTATCCATATTTTGTGAGTGCTATGTTATAATTGTGATACAAATATTAAGTGATATAGTATCACTAATGCAATTATTATCATGAGATTAATATCATTGTTATAGTCATCATATGATTGCTTATAATCGAATTTTAGGGCTTACAAATATTAAGTGATATAGTATCACTAATAAAATTATTATCATGAGATTAATATCATTGTTATAGTCATCATACGATTGCCTATTAACGATCCTATACAAATTACGCCACTATCTACATCGTCGTCGTCATCATCATCTTCATAATCATTTCTAAGTTGACGAACGACACTGACACAATAATAATTATTATTATCATCGTAGTGTTATTATTATTATTATTATCATTATTATTGTTGTTATTATTATTATTACTGTTATCATTATTATTATCAACATCATCATCACTATCATAAGCATGGCAACCATGGGCAACGTATTATTAATCTGCATCAAAGACTGCTTGTAAAACATCATCATCATCATCATCATCATCATCATCATCGTCATCATCATCATCATCGTCATCATCATCATAATTATCATCATCATCGTCATCATCATAATAACCATAGTAATGATTGATCATCATTTTCATAATTATCGTCGTCGTCATCATTATTGCTACCGTTGTCTTCATCATCATCATCCTCAACAGATATACACACAAATAAAAAAGCATATACCCACAATTACGTGCCAAAACATGCAGATAAAAATATGGCGACATACAGCAGTTGAATGTGCAATCACACACATAAAAATACGCACATACGCACGCACACACACACACACACACAAGCCAATTACATAGTACATAATATCGCCATTAAAATTAATTACAACGACATTGTGACGATGTTTCTAGTGACGTGAATATCGTGACGTCATTGTGACGTAATATGTAGAATAAATTCCACCCAACAGTATTGAAATTATAAATTTTTATCAACTTATTGACCGAACGACAGCAGAAAGTATTATAACGAAACAGCGTAACCAAAAACACTCCCTGTAGTACAACACGCCAAAACACTTTACAACAACACTCCTCCGCACTCCACAGCACTCCTCCGCATTCCACAACACTTCTTTGCACTCCACAATACAACACTCCACCACACTCTACAACATTCACCCACACTCCTCCGCAACACTCCACCACACTCAACAACACTCAAAAACACTCAACAACACACCACAACACAAACATTGACAACAAAAAACAACACAACAACATTTCCGCAACATTCTCAACACGAACGCGTTCGGAATGGGGATATGAAATGTTAACTTTAATAATAACGACGGCGGCCGTTTAATTTCAGAATAAATTTCAACGTGGAAATAATTGCATATGTTATTTGATCGCTCGTCATCGTCATCATCGTCGTCACCATTTTCGTCACCATCACCATCATTTTTACTTTGTCTTCATCGTCTTCATTCGAAAACAAAACAACATGTGTGTGTGGTGTGTTGTGGCGAGGTGTGGTGTGGTGTGGCGTGGTGTGGTATGGTGTGGCGTGGTGTGGTGTGGTGAATTAGTTGGGAGCCCTTTAAAATGCATCCATTATTCATTGGACTCTGGCGATTTATTATATTTATCTAAGGTCCCATGGCGAGGCCTACAAACAAATATCCATACATAAATACCAGGCATTCATGAATGCCTGCGTGCATGCATACTTGTATATATTCGTTTTTTGTCTGTATGTCTATCTGTGTGTCTGTCTGTCTGTGTATGTTTGTGTGTTTGTCCGTTACTATATTTTTGTGTGTGACTGAATGTTTGGTTGTCTCTGCGTGACCAGTTTGTATCATTTTGTGTTGGTTTTGTTTGAAGGTTTTTGTTTGACTGTATTAAAAGAAGATTTTTGCTTTGATGATTTGTATGTAAGTATGTTCTGGTGTAGGTATGCGTGTGGATTAATGCAGCGCAATGAATCGTTACATTTATTTTATTTTATCTTTCGCCCCATCGTTTAATCAATCAATCGACATTACCTCGATTTCATATTTGCTCTCAATCTTAATTGGTTCGTTTATTTTTTAAACTTTTGTGTAGCTATTTATGTAAAAATATAGTTTAGAACTAAATTTTTCCCTTTATTTTTTTTCATTAATTTAGATTTTTATTCATCATTCCAATAAATTATCATCTGTTCAATTATTTTTGTACTCAATCCATAAGTTAAATTTGTAGTTTGTTTTGTCTAACTAGCTCGTTTGTTTGTCTGTTTTGCTTGTTTACATGCTGACGTTGTATACTCGAACGTTTGTTTGTATTTTGTGTTATATGAATTGTTTCAATTAGTTGTTGGTTTGCACCTTTGTTTGTTTGTTCGCTTGTCCATTTTTATATACAAACATCCAGTTCACATCCAGTTCACTCGTTCACATTTAGTTCACGCGTTCCCGACCAGTTCACGCGTTTGCAGGTTCATGCATTCATTTCCAGTTCGACTAAACAACTCGAGTCAATACGTCAGCAGATTGCGTGACGTCACAGACACGTCATGAACAGACGACGAAAAAGTTATTTGTCTGCATCTTTTAGTTTGTATATATACGCAATACACACACATATATCTCTTTTTTTCATTTACTCATTTATTTTTTTGTAATTTTTTTGTTTTTTGCTTTTTTCTCTTCCGATTCTTCTATATAAATTTGTATAGAGCGGAAAGCAAAGTGCAGACAAATAAAAGTTGTATTTTTTCAGTTAATGTTGTTGCTTGCATATGATGTAGTTTGTATCTGATTCTGTTTGTATCTGATACTGTTTGTATCTGATGTTCTTTGTATCTGATACTGTTTGTATCTGATGTGGTTTGTATCTGGTACTGTTTGTATCTGATATTGTTTGTATCTGAAAATATTTGTATTCGAAGATGTTTGTATCCAATGTTTTGTATTAGCGTAGCTTGCATTAAATTTCACTGTTTGCTCTAATCAGAATAGAGTTTCTTTCTATACATTTGTTAATTTAAATTTTGCGATCATTTTGCAGATAAAAACAACAAACAGTTAAAAACAACAACAAAAAAGGTAAAAAAAAACTAATGGCACTAGATGACAATTAGAGAAAAAGAAGGCCAATCATTGATGTGGATGTGTGTGTGCGTGTGTGTGTATGCGTTTGTATGTATGTCTGTGTGGATATGTGTGTATGTGTGTTTGTGTGTGGTGTGTTTACGTATGTATATATATTGTATCAATAACGCTATTTGCTTATATACGCCTCACATATTTAAGATTAAGAATTATTTTTATTCAATTTTTTATGATATCGTGTTTTGAATAGTTCATTAAATGGTAGTTACAGAATTCAATTGAATGTTATTTAAATTATGTGTATATATATATATATATATATATATACGTGTGTGTGTGTGTGTGTGTGTGAATGTGTTTATATGAGTGTGTGTGTTCGAATGTTTGTATGGGGGGGTGTGTCCGTGCTAACGAATGACCATCACCATCACCCACCCTCACAATTGATTGCTACGCTACTTGTTGGAGTCGGCACGCTACGTCCAACTGAGGTTATGAACGAGAAAAATTACTTGAATGTGAATGAATGAATGAATGGATGGATGGATGAATGAATAAATGAATGAATGAATGAATGAATGGATGGATGGATGGATGGATGGATGGATGGATGGGTGGGTGGGTGGATGGATGGATGGATGGATGGATGGATGGATGGATGGATGGGTGGATGGATGGATGGATGGATGGATGAATGACCAAGTAAATGTGAAGATGGATGAGTGACCAAGTAAATATGTAAAGGAATTAACAAACAGTTAAGAAAGCAAACAAAAGAACAAAGAAATAAATGAAAGAATAAATTCATAAATGAGGAACAAACAAATCGTATTCAAAATCAAACGAACAAACGAAATCAAAAACGAGTTAGTAGAAAACAAAAGGCTGAAAATGAGTGACAGCAAACCAAAGAACTAATAAATGAACGACTGCGAACCAACGAACGAAGCAGAGAAAGTAAAAAAAAGAAAATAAAAGAATGAATGAGATAATCATCGTCATCAGCAGCATCATCAGGACCAGCAGCGCCGGCAGAATTTTATTTCATTTAGCAGTTAGGAATGTTTTCTCTTCTGATTAAACATCGATTTCAATTGCACCAGTGCGCGTGAGGGTTGGATGGTCGATGGTGATGATGGTGATGATGATGGTGATGATTATGGTGATGATGATGGTGATGGTGGTGATGGTGATGATGATGACGATGTTGTTGGTGGTGATCTTGAATATGATGATGATGATGATGGTGACGATGGTGATGAAGATAAAGATGATGATGAAGATGATGACAATTTTGTTGTTGCTGATGGTTTTTTTGTTTAAGTTATTTATGCTTGTTGTTTTTGTTGCAAATGTTTGTTATTTTAGATAACGTTTTAAAAACTATGCGAGTTGAACGCAAGGACAAATGAGATACAATATTTTAATACAGCAATCAACAACAATAACAATAATAAAAACAATAACAATAATTGCGATAATAATAACCATAATGCAGATAACAATAGCATTAGTAGCTGAGACAAAAGTCCACAACAACAAGCATGAAAGCAGGAATGAGAAAAAGAGGCTTTCATATTGATCCATATCTCACTTTTCTGTCATTCAGGACATCACTCGCCAACCATCCATCAATCATTCAATTGCAAATAAATCCTAAATATACTTCTTCACGCTCACAACAAAATTCGCACACTAACTAACTCACTCACTCACTCACTCACTCATTCACTCACTCACTCACTCATTCCTTTACTCACTTTTTTACTCTTTCATTCACTTTTAATTCCTTCAGTTACTCATCAAAAAGAGTAAAAGGGTTCAATTCATTACCATCAATGTATGTTGACGTATGTAAAGAATTTTTACCGACCAACTAAAAATAATTTTTATTGTCATACAAACGTTTGGATGTGTGTGTTTGTTTGTTTGTGTGTGCGCACGTGTGTGTGCATGTGTATGTGTAGCTGTGTATGTGTAGGTGTGTGTGCATACAATACATTACAAAAAACACTGTCAACCAAACTTATAGAATGCCAACAAAACAAAGTCTCCCTACATTATTAAAATAATGAAAAATCAGAGACAAATAAATTATCAGCTTTATAATATGAAGCATTCCAAAGAAGACAGTCTGTTCAAATTATATAGAACAGTTTAATAAGCGAAACAAACCACCAAAAATATTGAACAAAATAAAATCAGCAATGAAAATTTTTGAAAAATTTTTACCGAAAAAAAAAACAAAACTTCACTAAAAGGAGATAAAAAAAACGATGAACAATTGAATCTTATAAACCAAAACTAAAAAGTATAACGACCTATAAACTTACATTTGCACGCATGTACACACACACACATACACATACACAAACACACACACACACACACACACACACAAACACATTTAAATAAACCGGTGTAAAACACATACACACGTACATATATACAAACTCACATATGCGAATAAACACGAACGTATGCATGCACATATTTATGCATATTTATATACACACACAAACGTACACAGACACACAAACAATTAAATACAAACATGCAAACACATAAACACGTACACCAAGACAAGAATACACTTCGCATATACAATGAATATACCCAAAAACGACATTAACATTCCAACATACAACAACAATAATACAACAACAACAACAGAGTAAAAATACTGCTATAACACCCGCCATAACATTGCTCATGTATCATCACAAACATCCATACAAATACAAATATTGTTAAAAGCTAAAAAAGAAACATTTACTCAAAAATAATTTTCAAAATATAGCCATTATTAAAATAATTATTAATCAAATTATTGTTACAATTGCAGTAATAATAGCGAAGATGTTGATAATGATGATGATGATAATAATAATTATAATTACTAGTAGCAGTAATAGTAGCAGTAGTAGCAGTAGTAGTAGTAATAATTGCAAAGTAGTAGTAATAGTAGTCTTGTTATTTTTTTTACCTTTTCATTAGAGAGAATTACAGTAAAATACAATAAAAATAACTTTTCATTATCATTATTGTTATTGTTATAATTACTATAATCATTGTTATTATTATTAAAATGTATCTCGGTGAATCTATGTATACACCCACCCCATCATCATCATCATCATTATCATCATCACAACATAAGATCATCATTATCATCATTAAAACATCATCAACATCATCATCATCGAAACATAACATAATGCATCGGGCTGTCTGTTTGGCAGACTGAGTTTGATGGAGTCAAAATGCGTGGAAGGAATGACAAACAATTTCATATTCATCATCGTCGTCGTCGTCGTATTTGTTTTTTTCTATCTATGGTTTTTTGTTATTTTTGTTTTTTGTTGATTTTATTATCTATGTTTTTCTGTTATCTCTGTTTATTGTTAACTTTGTTATCAATGTTTTTTGTTATCGTTGTTTTTGTCATCATTGTTTTTTGTTATCTATGTGTTTTGTTACCTATGTGTTTCGTTATCTTTGTTGTGGATATTTTTGTTTTTGTTATCTTTGCTTTTGTTTTTGTTTGCTGTGTCAACGTCATCATAATTTTTAAATCTTTATTTTATTTATTTTTTTTATTATCATCATCGTCATCATTCATTTAACATACAACATCGTCAGTATTATCATCTTCTTCTTCATCACTATCATCATCATCACCTTATCATCATCATCATCATCATCATCATCAACACCACCTTCATTATCATCATCCGAAGTCAAGCAGAACGCTTCTAAAATGTTTCCAAACTAACGGCATTCTTTATTTATACGAGTAGTAGAAAGGCATTCGTTTTTCTAATAAATTAATAACGATATAATTGATAGTAATGTTTTATTATTGTTACTATAGTTATATTAGTATTATTGTTATTGTTGTTGTTGCTGTTGTTGTTGTTGCTGCTGCTGCTTTTGTTGTTGTTGTTTGTTGTTGTTGCTGTTGTTGTAATTGTTTTTATTTAAGCGATGTAATTAACAACAACAAAGAGGTATATATTTTTGAATTGTTGTAACAAAAAAAACCCAAGACAATACAGTCTCAGTTTTTTTTATCTATAGCGTTATCGTCTACGCCATGTTATTATTTTCATCAACGTTTTCATGAAAGGGAAAAATGAAAAAATTGTTTTAAAAAATTGGATACAAATTGAAATATAACAAAAACAAAACCAAAACCAAAATAAAGCCATTCAACCTCGGCGTTTTAATGTTTTATTTGAAATTGCATACATCATACATGCACTTGTGAATTTGGAAGTGGCAAGAATTCATTAGATGTTGTTCTTAGTCTAGGTTTTTTTAGCTTCATTTTGTTTTGCTTTATCTTTTTATGAATGTCTGTTTTTTATAAACAAAAAAGAAAAAAATTATTAGAGATGAAGCAGAAGCAGTAGAACATGGAAACAATATCAACAATTAAGGATTAATTAATATAACTCAATAAGAATTTCTTGGGAAAAAAATCATTACATTTGAAAAAGTATTCACGACTAAATTATCAACAACAATGCTAATGTGGATGGCAAAGATGTGCGGCTGTGATGAACAACTTGACGACGATGAAGCAGTTGTTGCAGAAAAGGTAATTATAGTATCATTATTATTATTAGTAGTAGAAGTAGTAGTAGCTGTAGTAACTGTAACAGTATTAGCAGTAGAAATAAAATAAGTAAAGTAGTAGAAGTAGTTGAAATAAAAATGGCAGCAATGGTAGAAATGGTAGTAGTAGTAGTAGTAGTAGTAGTAGTAGCAGCAGCAGCAGCAGCAGCAGTAGTAGTAGTAGTAGTAGCAGTAGTACTAGTTGTCGTAGTCGAGGTAGTAATAGTAATAGTTTTGTGAAATGTAATATCACAGAGGGAATTTACGTGGTCTTGTTATGGTATGCTAATTTATGTATGCGTTTGTTTGAAGACCTCAACATGTATGAATGTATGTTTGCGCGTCTGCGTGTGTACTTACATCTTTGTGTATGTGTACTTATGCGTATAACTGTATGTATGTATCTGTTGGTACGTCTACATTGTATACCTTTTTGTATGTTAGTTTGTAGATGCTTGCCTATGCGTGTTCTTATGTTGGATTATGTACGTGAAAACGTAGGCACGGTAATAAGGTTATATGTACAGAAAATTTTAAAAAATTATCTCCTCGAGTCATATCGCTTTCACTTTATTATTAAACAAAAAGAAATTCGCAAACATTCACAAACACGATGACGAGTGTATACACACACATGCACACACACGCACATTCACACGCACACCGACATAAGTACCCACACGCACATACACTGGTATGCATACCAAAAAATACACATAGTTATACAAACTTGAACACATAGGTTCATTTACATCCTTAAGCTTCAAGTATGTATGCGCGTAAGAATAGATATGTATATGTGTTTTGTTTTACTATATGTAGATTTGTCTGTGTGTGTGTCTGTGTGTGTGTCTGTGCGTGTGTGTGTGTGTGTGTGGCGTCAGTTTTACAATTTTTGCGAAAAAATTTAGAAATTGTCTCAAGAGTCATCTTCAAAAGAACAAACGTGATTATGATTTGAGTAACATTCTGAAACCCCGATACAATCAAAGAAACGACGGGCGAGTTGAGAGAAGAATGATGACAGGCTGATTGATTCAGATTAAAAATTTAATGCCACGAGAAATTTATTTTATTAACATGGGTCTCCAGAGGGCACGCAGTGATCAGCCAGAATTATTTGATGTCTTAGAAAGGCTTCTTATCTTATATACTTTATCAATTTATTACCTGATAACATTAGAAAATGCTAGAGTTTTGAAAAGATTTATTTTTAATGATTTACTAATTTAATTATTGAAATATTTATTTGTGATTTTAATTAATTACAAATTTTAATGAAGGTGTTGAAGATGGCTGTGGTGATGATAACGAAAGTAACGATGGATACATTTTTACATGTTGAAATAAAATGTCTTCGTCTGTTTTTAAAATAGGAATCAAATTTAAAATCTACACGAGTGAATAAATCTGCCCTTCTGCCAAAATTTTTAAAGTCCACAGAAACTTGTCAATCTGAAGACAAATTCAAATGGAGAGACGTAAAAAAATTAACTAGAAAATAAATTTTTTTAAACGAAATTCAACATAAAATAATTTAAGTGAAAAACTTTGATGAAAAAAAAACACAACGCAGGGAAAATTTTTCAAAAAATTTAGCAAAAAATCTGAAAAAGCAGACAGAATTCTCGACAACTTCATCTATTTTCTTGGGCTCGTCTCGTCAGAAGCACTCTCAAAACCACTGGACCATGATATGTGACAATGCAAGGTGCTGCCTGTTTGTTCTCACTCTCTTTCTCACTCTTTCTTTCTTTCTCTCACTTTCTCTAATTTTTTTTCCTTTCTCTCTCTCTCTCTCTCTCTCTTTCTCTCTCTCTACCTAGGTTTTGTCATTTTTTCGAGTTTGCCTGCATTTTTTTCTAATTTTCGCTTTCAAATTATATTTGTAGGTACATATATTTTAAATGTGTGTGATTGTTCTATTTCTTGCGTCTTTCACATTTGTGTTTGCTCGAGCGTGAGTTTTACATTAAAATTTTTGATTGTAAGTTTGTTGTTTTCTTCTGCACAAGAAATGAAATTATTTTGTCAACTCATACACGACCACACATACACACCACACACACACACACACACACACACCAGCAACACACACGCACACATACACACACACACACATAAACATATTGTTCATTCTGTCAACCTGAAAGATTTAAAAAGAAGTTCACGCCCAACTTTCTCCGGTTTATTTAAAATTTTTACAATTAGTACCTCGATGAATTCCATCAACATTATAATATACAAGTATTATATATATATATATATATATATATATATATATATATATATATATATATATATCATCTCCTCTTCATCACATGAAAAACTTTCAAAAGCGAACTAACTCAATCATTTACTTGATAAGGCTTTTTTCAAGAAAATGTCCCAAAAAGTATTATAAGAATTGTATAAGCGATCAAAAAAGTTTTTAAATATGGACTTTTTTGTGATTTTTGAAGATTTGTATCAGAAACCTATCTCTGCGTGGTTTATCAGAAGGTTCTTTGTTCCATTGTTATTGTCACAAAGATATAAGGATGAAAATTGTATTGGAATTAATTAACTTATTTTTTTACAAACTTTTCGAAAGATACTTTTATTAATATTGTAATAAACTTTGTGATTATTAGTAGTAGCAGTATCAGAAGTAGTAGCAGAGCTAGTGGTAGTACTAACCTTACAGTAAAAGTAGTATTTGTGCTTGAAGTAGTAGTGGTGACAGCAGCAGCAACAGCAGTAGCAGTCAACAAGAAGATGTTTCGTAATGAAAACAAAACATTTTACGTTGAGAAAGAAGTGAAATTTGATTTAATTTAAATTCATTTAGTTTCTTGGTTTATTTAAATGATTCCTAAAAAAATTTTATAAATTATATAGCAAAACTAATTAGGCTGTTGGTATTGTATATTTATGAATGTTTTAGGTAATTTGTTACATGAAACTTGTATAAATGTAATTGCCATAAGCAAACGTTAACCCTAACCTTTTAACTTGAATTTTTAAAATTGAAAAATAAATATCGAAGAAAAACTTCCTTACATCAACAATAAATTTGCTTTTGAAACATTTTGAAAGGATTAAAACTAAATGGAAAATAAAGTGAAAAAAAAATACAAAAAAAAGAATAAAAGAAAATTATTTAATTTTCAAACGATTGACGCTACGACGCATGGGAGAAAAGGGATCTCAAACTATTCATTCCTACTTTTTTTCTCGAATTTTCTATTTCTCCATCTTTTTTTTAATTTTTGTTTTTTTTATTATTAGTTTTTAATAGTTTTATTATTCTTGTTTTTCAATCAATACCATCCTGTAAATAATTGAAAACGAACAAAGATGTCTTTATTGCATTAGATGTCACATTATTATTATTATTATCCTTATTGATAATGATATTGTTATTGTTATTGTTATTGTTATTATTATTATTATTATTATTATTATTACTACTACTACTACTACTAATATCCGTGAGTCAATGTCTTGGTGAAACATACACAGATGTTAATTCACTTGCTAAAAGATGCCAGGAAAAGCCAACCAACGATCGTGATGGTCTTGCTTGATTTGGAAAATACTTTCGGTGAAGTAAAGCCATTCATTATACCTCATCAACTCGCTATTATCGTTTCATCACGTGCCTCAACAATTTAAATCAATTATAATGTCAATATACTCGGGTTATTCAATATCGGTTACAATCAACTACAAATTAACTCCAGCACTACCGATCGAGAAATGTGTCCTCCAGGCTGATCCGTGCTTTCCTTCACCCTTCAATCTATGTTTCAATCCGTTAAAGAAAATCCTTGAAACTCAAGAGTACACTAACTGTGGCTATTTTGAGGGCCCAAATTTCGGGCTAAAAGCCAAATCCTAGCTTCAGTTTGCTGACGACTAAGCGATTGTTATCCACAGTTTAGAAGGCGCCCAAAAACTGATCGATTTGAACTACGCATGGTGCAAATGGTTAAACATGAAAATTTGGCATGAGGAAAAGAGACGGGTCCCACAAACAATTTTCTCCAAGACTGATAATTGATGATGAGAGGTCACTCCCAGCATAGAAATAGGAAACAATTCTATCTAACTGGGTAGATTGTATGATTTTGAAAAAAAAGATATAAAAGCCAAAATGGAAATTGTCTCAAAATTTATCGAATTCCTGGAAATCATCTCTGGTCTGGTAGTTGTAACAGTAGCAGTAGTAGCTGCAGCAGTTATAGTAGCGGTAGTAGTAATTAATAATAATACATTTTGTGACTTCAAACATATATATTTACATATAAGCATTAGATTCAATTATCTTTTTCATATTTTTTTTAATAATTACCAGAATCTATAATCTATGCTTTTTTATTTCTGTGTTTTTCATCATTAGCTCGATCACCATCGTCACCTCTTATTATCGCTCTAGCGTTTTATGTCGTTGTTGTTTTCCTATATCATCATTATCATTATTATTATTGTTCGTTCACATCTCCATCATCGTCATCGTCATTATTATTATTGTTATTATTATATCATAATCATCATCATCATCGTTTCGCAATCATTTAATGGTGCAAATGGTTATAAGTGAAATGATCAATTACTTCGTTATCGTAATATTATTCATCACCATAACATCAGTTATCATCATCACCATTATTTTCACCATCATCATCACCACCGTCACCCTCATCATCATCCTCGTCATCAACCCATTTATAATCACCATCATCATTACCACCATCATCATCATAATCACCATCATCATCACCATCATCATCGTCACCACCATCATCGTCATCATCAACATCATAATCATCATTACCACCATCATCATCATTATCTTCATAATTATCGTTGGCTTATTGTCCTATTGGCTTTCTCAGAATAAATGTCTCTATTCAGTTTCACTAGAATAATATTTACTCGTTCTAATCATTAATGATGTGATGTTTTTAATAACAACAACAGCAACAACAACAATAATAATAATAATATTGTAAACTCTTTTAATTACCAAAACTCAAAATGAATAAATATTGAAATTAAAAATCAAACCATTATCGAAGAACTAATAAATGAAAATATAATGTGCTATGTATATATATGCTATTTGGGTTTATTAGAGTGTGCGTGTGTGTGCATATGTGTGTATATGTGTGTGTGTGTGCGTGCGTGCGTGTGTGTGCGTATGCGTTCCTTTTCCAAGCTGGTTCTACGTAATTAACAAAGATTCAATCAATTGCTTTTTTGACATGGGGCAGTTTGTCAAATGTCATTTGGCTTTCTATATATTTTTTGGTTTTTGGTTAATCTTATAATAAGATTAATTATATTATTAATAACTTAATCAATTTTATTATTAAAAATAATTTCTTAATTATTTTCTTGCGATATATTAAAATATTTTACTGTTCAAAAAGTATTTTTAGCATTTTATTTTATCCAATTGTTCAAGTCTTACATAAATAACTGTTAAATTTAGTAGCATTAGCAGCAGTAAGTAGTAGTAGTATTATTAGCAGTTAGTAGTAGTATTAGTTGTTGTTGTAGTAGTAGTAGTAGTAGCAGTAGTACTAGTGGAAAAAGTAGAAGTAGTAGCAGATAGTAATAGCAGCAGTATTAGTAGCTGTTGTAGTAGCAGTAGTAGCAGCAGCAGTAGTAGTAGCAGTTAATGGTAGTGATAGCAATACAAAAAACAATATTAAATAAAGATTGAAGAAGAAAAAGTATTATGAATAAATTCTAAGAACATTATTTAATAAATATCGAAGAAAAAAAGAAGGAAAATATTAAATAAATTCAATAAATAAAACCACATTTTCGGCATAAGCTTACTATGATCGTTGCAGCCAACATCATTGCGATGGATTCGACGATCATGACCTCACAAAATGTTTCTTACCATGTGAACGAACGCGTTAATTAAAGTAAAACCATTGCAAACATGTTTACTGGCAACATGGTAAATAACTACGAAATCAATTACTACATTAATGACATCAACATAAGTAAACAACATCAACAACAACATCAATAACAGCAATATCACCACCACCAACAACAATAACAACAAAATCAAATGATACAATGATACATTTATTGTTATTTTCACTAAACTACACTCTTGTGAACATTAACAACGAAAGCCTTAGACTTAACAACAAAAGCTAAAACAGCAGAAACAACAAAAAACACAATAACAATGACGTCATCAACAACGTCATCGTCCTCAACATGACACATCGTCTAATAAACTGTCAACTGCATTCCCCGTAAGCCCAACTTAATTGCTCTTGTAATAAACGATGCATTTCTGCATTACATTACCCATGTTTGTTTATGCTAGTCTAACGTTAAGTTATTGTTTAGTATTTCGGAAAAAGAGTTGTTTAGAATCTTGTTTTTTTAATTTTTATTTAGTTTTTTTTTTAAAAAAAAGTTTTTTTACTGTCTGTTTGATTTTGCTAATGGCTTAATTGTTGACTGGTTTTGGTTTTTTGTGTGGATGTTCAATTGTATAATTTTGATGGAGTGTTTGATGATGTGATGGTGTTGTTCTTTATGTTGTTGCTTTTAGCGGTTTGTTATTTTGTTGCTTTGGCTGCTAGTGCTGCTACCGCTACTACTGCAGCGGTTGCTGGCTTTTTTGTTTTTAGGTTGTTGTTTGCTAAATAGTTTGTAGTCTGTTGTTAAATTGCTATAGACGCAATCAAACTAGCAATACAGAAAATATTAAAAATCAGGAGTTTCTATGCATTTGAACCAGGTCAGTGTGAAACTGTCTGCCAAGGCATGTTATAGTGACGCAGAGAGGTACTAACATCACATCTTAACAGTCCCATCTTAATACGCAGGCAAATCTTACATCCATAAAAAAGCAATTCTTAATATCTCCATAACTCATCCTCTTACGTCAGCAGCATCTTTCTTTGTTTTCATGGCAACAGATTTTATCAAAAGTGGCAGAAGTACAGTAAATTGAGAAGTAGGGGGAGGTTTAAGGGGTGGCTAGGTTGTTTGTATGTAGTGGACTCGTCCATTCTTTTTTACAGACAAACACTTGAATTATATGGCAGATGAAAAAAGATAAGAATGAGTATGACGACGACGATGACGATGACGATGACGATGACGCCGATGACGAGTTATGACGAGGGTAACATGGAAAAAAACAAAATGGTCATAGCTATGACGTCATTGTTCCTTCACGATAGCGATGACGTAGACGATGAGAAGAAATTTGGAAACGATGATGGCGATGATGATATAGGTGTTGTTTGTTGGTGTTGGCATGACGACGACGATGACGATTTTAATCATCGTAATAATTTAATTGTGACTGTGTGCGTGTGTATGTGTTTGCATGTTTGTACGTGATCATATATCTCTCCACCTACATTATTTACCCATTCTGAGAAAAAATTGATTGAAAAATATCGCCACCATTCAATCACAGAACGCGCCACGACATAGTGGCAAAACATCCACACACCATTAACACACGCACGCACACATCCACAACCAAACACACGCATACGCAAACATACACACACACGCACACCAAATTAACACATCTCACATAAACTAAAAACACACATAAACGTAAGCGCACACTTCAAACATAGACCTGAAAGTACACACACACATATACCAACACACACACACACACACACACACAGATACCAACACACACACACACACACACACACATATATATATATATATATATATATATATATATATATATATATATATATATATATATATACCCACACACACACATATAGGCAAGCAAACACGTAGACTTAGACGATGATAAAAGAATTCTTATTATAATCGATATATGCTTGGGACGTTGAAACAAACGTTGTACATCCTACACAGAGAGGTGCTGGGTATGAATTATATACCGAGAGAAATGCGTATTTATACTTATAATAAGAGCATTAATGTCAATATGTGCACCCGAATTTGTATAATACGCTGATAAATATGTATTTTATGAATCGAGGTCGTAAAATCTATTTTCAAACTTATGTAACTGGCCAGATGTTGTTTGTAATTGCAATGCTTCCAGATTTGTGCAAATAAAATGAAAGTTGGGTGGATGTTTGTTGAAAATAGTCTCACTTCAGATGACAAATGATGAAAGACTGCATGCATCTTTGAGAACTGTACTGTAGTGTACATATTGAAATACATTGAAACATATGTACATATCTACTGTATATACGTATTATGTGTATGTACTGTACAAGTGTACACCTAGGCATTCTTGTACGTCAAACAATGATGTTAACTTTGCACCTACTCTTGCTATAAACTTTCCAATACGCAAATACAAAACAATAACCTACCTTGTCATACGCAAATACAGACCGATAAAATACCAATAAACACAAAAGAAAAACAAACGTGTCTGAAACTATATATGCAATTTTCTACACAGAAAACTTTAATGTATTGTGGGTTGTTTTTATGAATTCATTTTACAACTGTTCTTTCAAGCACAATCAACATAGTTCTATTTTTTTTAAAAAACTTCATTAAGCCATCCTCCACGACTCATCATTTACTTTTATCATAAATAACTTGACAAATTTCAATTTAAAAAAATTGGATATTTTTTTTTAATTCAATTTTTTCTCCAGATTACGAGACCAGCTAGCGTGCAAAGATGGAGTAATAATAAACAGCGGTTAGCAGCCTGCGTTAAACAGTTACATACAATCCTCTTTACTTCTTCCTAGTCCGACTAAGAGTTTGCGGCTCTAAATTGGGATCAAAATTAAAATTTAACACGTTTAGTGCCATCCGAAATTCGGTTGTACGTCTAAGTGTCCTTGTATATATGTGCAGATAGGTGTGTGGTGTGTTAATGTGTCGTGCACATACGCGTGCTGTGTGTATGTGTCGTCTGTATATGTGTGTGTGTTTGCATGTGTCGTGTGTATGTGTGTGTTTGCATGTGTCATGTGTATGTGTGTGTGTTTGCATGTGTCGTGTGTATGTGTGTGTGTGTTTGCATGTGTCATGTGTATGTGTGTGTGTTTGCATGTGTCGTGTGTATGTCTTCAATCGGTTAACATTTGTTTGCTTTATATACAAATATATTCACGCAAACGTATCAAGTAAATACGTGAATAAACACTGCAAACAAACAAACAAAAGTGTTTTATCCACATTTCAACCATGTTTGCATATACAAACAGCAAGCAACTTCTAAGTATTGTTCCTACACGTATAAATAACAAACACATATACAATACCCGCACAAACATTTACAAACATATTCAAATATAAAAACAAACAAACACACTCAAACAAACATACAAACACACACAAACGAACGAACGAACGTAGGAACACAGAAAGGTAGACAGAAGAGGACAGATCAGGTAGAATGATGTTTAAATTATGGACTTGTGAAGCAATTAAAACGAATGGAGTATCAGTGGGCTGAGACAGGAAGGAAAGACTTGCCTGCTAACAAATCGCGACCTGGAAACATTTCCAACCAATTCTTTTTAAACGTTCATTTTCCTCCATTATTCCTTTACTTCTTTTTAAACCTTTTCTTTCTATCTTTTTGTATTTACAAACTTTATGGTCATTTCAACTAAATATGTTTTTTTTGTTTAAATATTTTTAATTTCAATTAAATCTTTTAATTTTTTTATTAAGAAAAATTCTTTATTTTACTATAATTTTTTATTTAGAGTAATTCTTGCAAAAAAAAACAATTTTTAACGTAAAGTCGCTAAATATCGTTGTATGACAAATTCATTTCCGCGTTGAATTTTTAATTCTCATTTATTTCAATAAATAATTTTCGTTCATTTGTCTTTCTGAATTCATTATTCTACAAAATAAAAAAAACGGCACCAGTAAAGTTGAAGTGAATATGCTGGTTTTAAATTTGTGGCGTAATCTTTGTTGTTGTTATTGTTGTTGTTAGTGTTAGTGTTGTTGTTGTCGTCGTCGTTGTTGGTGTTGTTATTGTTGTTTTTGCTCTTGTTGTTGTTATAATTTTATCATCTAATGGTTAAATAGTGATACAGTAAAAAGAGATATCCTTAAAAACTCTAGTCGCTAGGAGCTTTTGATGTTGACACTAATTTATGTTACCAGTCTGTCAGCATTCAGCCCTTCAATAACACGGCCATTACTAATACAATGTCACAGACACACCGTCCTTACGTGCGTGTATACATTATTTTTACATGACCTACATTGCTGTTTGTTTGTATGTTTTTATGCCTGTAAGTTTATTTATTTGTTTTTATGTTTACTGTTTTGTATTATCTGGTGTTTATGTATTTTTTCATATTTGTTTATACAAAGTTGTCTTTTTGTGGTTTTTTCGAGGTTGTATGTTGATATACAACTTAATTTTCCTAATTTTTTTAAATTTGTGTATGTCATTGTATGTATTTTTTTGTATGTTCATAATTTTGCATGTTTGTATAAAGAATTATAGTTTTTTAGCTTTCGTTATTTATATATTTTTTTCTCTTTTCAAAATATTTCATTCTAAAACTTATTTTTATATCGTGATGCAATTTTTTCTTATTAATACGCAGCAAATGTACTACTACAACTATGTTTGTACATATTTTTGTATGTTTTTGTATGTATGTGTATGTATGTGTATGTATGTGTATGCATATGTATGAGCGTGTAGGTCAGCGATGATTAATTCATCTGTGCCAAAGTTTCGGAATAAAACACCATTACAAGAGTCGAAAAGCAAGAATATTTTCCTGAATCAAACGTATCATACATGAAGATTTAACAAACATAAAAAAAATGAAAAAGAAAAAGAAAAAAAAAGAAATATTCATTAAAAAATGAGAGAAGAGAGATTTGGGTGAATGAAGTTGGAGGGACCGTAAGAGGGAGGAACGTCGTAGAATCATACGTCAGAGAAGCAAAGAATAATAAACATCGAAATAATATCTGACTCTTGGGAATAAATTTCAAAATATTCTTTGTTATGGCTCGGTCATCATGTGTGCGTGCATGTGTTTATGTGTGCCTCTCTCTATTGGTGTATTCTTTGTATATGTGCGTGCATGTGTGCTTCATTATATTCGTAAGAACATACATTCAGCCAAAATATTACCAGCATTATTGCACATGTTTAAAAGTTTGTTAGTTATAAGTTTATGAGTTAGGTTTTATATTTCTGAGAAAATCTTTTTTTTCACAGAACACACGGAAACACAGACAAGCATAATAAAACTTGTAGAAACGCATAAAAGGAATGTTTGAGATAGCTCAATACATTTAATAATTGAAGATCTTCATGCCAAGCAGTTGATGTTCCAGCTTGTACCACAACATCTAATTTCAAAATTCTATGAGCGATCTTGCCTACATTGGGTCGTCTATATTTCACGTGCCCGTGTAAACGTGCCAGCGATTTTGCTGTAATATGCGTGTGTGAGCACGTGTATCCGCCAGTGCGTGTATGTGTGCGTGTGTGTTTGTATTCGTGTGTGTTTACATGCCAATCTTCTGCGCGTCAAACTGTGTTGGCGTAACTAAAATTGTTTTAAAATTTAATTCATTTTTTGCTTCTGCTTCAACTGAGAGGTAGAAAATGAGTTTTTGTATGTATACATATTTGTGTAGGCAGTATTTTTTTGTATGTATACATACATATTTGTGTAGGCAGTATTTTTTTGTATGTATACATACATATTTGTGTAGGCAGTATTTTTTGCGTGTACGTAAATGTATTGTCTTGCTGATTATACTGTTGATAAGCTGGCGTTTATAAATTGGTACGTAATCATTTCTCTGTATATGAATGTAAATACGTTTGCATCGTTTTTACGCTCAAAATGTTGTGTCAGTATAAGTTATGTGCAATCATATACTCAAATAAACATGTAAATATAAAATAATATCTACACGTACATACATCAGTGTTAGTGTACGTGTGCCTTTATGTGTGAGTGTCTGTTTGTGTGTGTGCGTGCATGTGTGTTTGTTTGTGTGTGTGTGTGTGTGTGTGTGTGTGTGTGTGTGTGTGTGTGTGTGTGTGTGTGTGTGTGTTGTGCGTGTGTAGACAGTTAAGTATGTGCGTAGTCAGGCAAAGGCGCGGGTTTGCTTTACATTGACGTGAATTAATTATGAACTCTTCAATGTTACGCACCGGGCCAGGATCAAATTTATTATTATCATGTTTTTATTCTTCGCGAGGAGCTTATAGAAGGGACTCAACTTTTATTTTTTACTTTCGATTTGTTTCTCTTTTTCTAAATATAATCTCTGTCTGCGTGTGCGTGCGTGTGTGAGTGTGCTTGCGTGTTACTGTGTGCGGTTGCATGGATTTACGTTAGCGTCTATATAATTATTCCATGTAAACAATTTCAGTGTTCTTCTTAAACAAAATAAATACATCAATATATCAATCGAATAAATGAATGTATCAATCTATTGGAGTCCAGTCTAGACAACAACAGTGCGATTTAAACCGCGATAACCGTTATCGTATCGGCTGTTGCAGAATTCTGCATAACACTTGGTAGCTGAACATAAAAAACAAATAAACAAGTATCAGAGTGACTTAAATTTATAACGTTAAACCGGCCATAAACACAGCGCGCCAAAAAATAAATAAACCGCCATTCAATCAAACAAAACATTAAAAGTGAACTTAAACTAGTAAATAAAAGATGAAGAGTGCCTCATGGGGAAACATAAAACGTTTGAAAACCAAACGTTAAGAAATTTTTCTTAGAAGTAAATCTAAACGTTGAAAAGTTGATCTAAATTTTGAATGATCTCTGATGCAAGGTTCTGCTGTTTCATGTGCTTGGATGGTTGATGGCCGACTGGAGCACTTGGGGAAAAGATATGACGTCACATCGACGTCACGTTATATTCATCATTGTCATCATCATCACTAACCACATCACCGTCTCAGCATGTTCTCATCGTAATTTCCATGACTTAATCAGTATCATAATTTTATCGTTTCGTCGTCTACATCATCTTCATCTTCCTTATGTAATCATTTTCATCGTCTTCATGTTTTTGTTTTCCTCTTCATCGTTTCATCACGCATATGGCTATCATTATCAATAGCATCATTTTGCCATCGTCATAATCACCATCTCGCATGTCACTCGTGTATTTCAATCATCGTTATCAACTTTTTTTTCTCATATTTTTTCAAATTATTTTATCAACATAATTATTCTACCATTTGTGATGAGCATTTTAATGAAAAAAATTATTATTTTCAAACTCTGGCGTTTTTGACCGACAAAAATATTGAATACAACTTTAAAAATCATGAAACGCTACCTTTTTACTGACTTTTTTTTAGCCAGAGTAATAATAAAAAAAAAACTACTTAACTACATTACAAAAGAGAACATTTATTTTTATGACGAAAACAACGCCGAAATGACGTCAGCTAAAAAATTGTAATCAAGACAAATGAAATGCGATTAGGAGGATGTATCCATAACATCAAATCATCAAAGATGCTTGAAAAATAGCATATAATTCATGTCAGATCACAACAATATTCTTATATTTTCAGACACAAACAGCACAGCATAAAAGCTGCTAAATATCAAAATCAAAGCAGCACAAAAAACAACAATGTAATATTACAAAATAGTATAACAACAACAACATAACTTGACAACATCACAACAACAACAACAACATTGCAACAACAACAATAACACAGCCACAACAGCCACAACGGCCACAAGAACGTCAAAACGACAAAGCAACAAAGACAGTCTTCACACAAACAGTTTGACAGGCCATGTAAAACATGGACCCACTTAACAGTCGGCTATTATTTCCCTGCTTTACAGCGTAAGGATAAACACATTTTCATGCTTCTCGTCACGATCCCTTACATAACAACAACAACATCAAATACAACTATGACTTCAATAACAATAACATCAACTACAGCTATTACTTCAATAACAATAGCATCAATAAAAATAACCTCAACAAAAAAAATTAATATCAACAAACACAACAACATAACAACAACAACAATAAAACGTACATCAACAAAAAAAAGCGGTTGAAAGATAACTCCATAACAACAACCACTGTAACAATGAGTAAATAAAACAACAACCAAATTAGCATTTAAAATTTCATCCAATTAAACCCCAAATTTATACAATATTAAAAGTGCCAACGATAATATCTTCAAAGCGAGCAAAATTTTTGACACCAAATCATGTCCAAACCATGGAAAATAACCTAAGCCACACACACACACACACACACAAACACACTCAAGCACGCACTCAAGCACACACTCACGCAGACATAACAACAAAAAAAGAATATTATTAATTGATCTTATGAATAGTACCCATTATTAATAATCACAAACAATGTGTGTTTGATTGTGGAAACATACTAAAAAAATGAAATTCACAATATAAAGTAGAACAATACAAAACCCATTAGGGTATATACAAGAACATACATATACATCTATACATATGTATATATGCATACATACAAAAATGTATACAATTAGAAAAAGCAAACATGCATCAATACGCCTATCCGTGTATATACAAAACATTCATTCAAAATACAAACATGCTAATGACAAAAATCTATTTTTCATACAAAAATGTTACAATTACACACATACGCACATACAAACACCGACAAATAAGAATATGTATCTCTTCCTAATATTAACATATTTATAATTCATTAAATTTACAATGTTTCACAAACGTACATTACCATAAAAAACCGAATACAAAATAGAGACAAACACACTTATACATAAACGAATTGTGAATTGTGAATACATACACATATACACACATACACACACACACATATATACGCACACACAACCAAAAACACGCATTCGTTATCTGTTTCAACCCTCTTCAACAAATTCAATAAATCTTCTAAACAATGTTTTATGCTTTATATATATATATATATATATTTATATATATATATGTATATATATATATGTAATATATATTTATAATACACACATAAATAAACATACATCTACATACATATACAAACATACACAAACACATGTATATATATTATATAATAATTGTATGTATATACAACATGTACAGATTTGTATATGTCTACAGGCAGCCGGAATGTATATTGTCACCTCTTACATTGCTTTCGTTAATGTCTCCAAATTGGACCCCATCACCATCATCATTACCACCATCATTTTCATCATTGTTTACATCATCGTCATCCTTATCGTCAACATTTCCATCATCATTTTCATTATCACCAGGAAACATTACTGTTATAAATACTATCACCACACCAACGTCAGCAACCTATCATCACCATCATCATCACTCCCATAGTATCATCATTAGTATTAAATCATCATTATTATTATCGTTATCATCATTGACAGAAACAACATCGTCATCGTATTGGTGGTCATTATCTTTACCATCAAGATGATAATCTTTATTATAACCAGTATCTTTTATCATAGTCATAATTTTCCAACGTAAACACATTATTAATTTTTCATCATTACCATCATCAATTGTTATCATCATAATCATCGTCGTCGTCATCATCATCATCATTATTTTCTTTTCATTTTTTCTACTCATTAATATTAATGCTTATATATTTTTAACATTTTTATTACTACTGCGACAAGTTTATGTTGCAATCATCATCATCGTCATCATCATCGTCGTCGTCATCATCATCATCATCGATCCATGAAAAAGTAATGTTTATATCTTCAAATGCTGTCACAAACATATCGAATTTGTGAGTACGATGGTAATAATGATATCCATAACAATAAAAATTATAACAACTAAAATTATTATTATTATTATTATTATTGTTATTATTATTATTGGTATTATTATTATCAATATTATTATTGAAAATCTAATCAAAAATATCTCATAGTTCATATTTGTTAATACCTAAAAAACGTAAAATGCAAGCAAAAACAAAGTACACAAAAAAACAAAACCAAACTAAACTAAACAAAGAAAACATACAAAAAGAGTATACACACAAAGTAAAAACCAAAGAACAAAAAATAATGATGCTTACGTCAGAGTGACGTAACGTAACGTCGTAGGCATGAATGCAACGCCGAAAGAGAAAATATTGAATTTGTCGAGAGCTTAATACTCTATGGGAGAACTTTGTTATTATTATTTTTCTGTTATTTTTGTTGTTATTGTTTTTTTTGTTGTTGCTGCTGCTGTTTTCGTTGTTGTCGTTTTTGTTGTTGGTGGTGTTGTTGTTGTTGCTGTTGTTGTTGATGTTGTTGTTATTATTATGTCACTATTATTATTATTATTATTATTATTATTATTATTATTATTATTATTATTATTATTATTATCAGTGTCATTAGTGAGTATAAAAAATTCAGTAGCAGTAGTGTCAGTAAATTTGCGAATCAAAAACAACGATTTCTACTATTCTGTCGTTGTATTTTTTTCGTCCAGGAGATGAAGATGGCGACGGCGACGACGACGATGACGTCATTATGACAATCATGACGTTGTTGTTGATGTTTTTGATAGTGATGATAATGTCATAACGTAAACTGTATCTACAATATCGGCAATATCAACTCAAAAACATGATGTAAACTTTGTGGAATTACAAATATGGTGCCGGTCTAGAATAATATAATGTTGTAATAACATTCATCCTTAATACTATCATAACATTAGTTGTTGTTATTAATAATTCTTGTCATATTTATCATCATTGATGTCATTAGTGACACTAACAACAACAAAAAAATCACCAACATCGACATTTTATCATCATTAACATCAACCCTGACATCACCTTATTGTCATCAGCAGGAGCAGTAGTCTGAGGAAATATGTTTAGCTGCATCGCTGGTCATCTAAAAATTTTAGTTTTTTGGGCATTTAGTATGGAGAGACATTTATCTCTTTTATCGTCTGTAAATTTGTTTCTAATTGGCGCGCTAACTTTCTACAACTTTTAACGTGTTGTTGTTGTTGGTGTCGTTGTTGATGATGTTGTTAGTGTTTATGTTGCTGTTGTTGATGTTGTTGTTGATGATGTTGATGTTGTTGATGTTTGTGTTGTTGTTGTTGCGTTGTTGTAGATGATGATATTGTTGTTGTTTTTGTTGTTGCTGCTGTTGGTGTTACCAATTTGTTGTTGTTATTGTTTTTGTTAGTTGTTGTTGTCAGTAATGTTGCAATTATTAAAAAAACAAAAGACAAACAAACGTCATTGTTATTATAAGTTAACATTTTTTAGGCATTTTTATTCTGATAAATTCGTAAAAATAAATAAAAATAACTATCTATGTATCATTTACTATAAAATAATTTCCATATTTATCATCATTATTTATATTTTTATATCCATATTATTCATTTTATACCAATATTTATTTTGGAAATTATCCAATTCACATATTTCTTTCATTTTCTTTTTACGAGCTCTATCGATAACTTGAAGACCGTATCATGATGTATGAAGATATATTTATTTTTTTATTGGTATGTGTGTGCGTGTGTGTGTGTGTGTGTGTGCGTGTGTGTGTGTGTGTGTGTGTGTGTGTGTGTGTGTGTGTGTGGAGAGATATATTACGTAAGTAAATTTATATATAGCTAGTTCTATAAATATATTGTTGATGCTTTAATCATCTGTTCCTTATTTTAGAGAATTTCAGAGCATTGATATGTTTAATTTTTAAAATTTGTTTGTGCTTAGTTTATTCTTAGGTTTTGTTATTAATGGTTTTTCGTCTTTTACCAAATTTAATAATTTTTGTTCTTTCATCTGTTCGTATGTTCACCCCACTGTATGTTCATTCGTTTGTTAGTGTGTTTATTTGTTTGCATGTTTGTCTGTCTGTTTGCTTGTTTGTTTGTGTGTGTTTGTATAACTATTCATTTGTTTTATTTCGTTTTATGTTCTGTCTGTTTATTTGCTCAGTTAAGCATTCATTCATCACTCGAGATCGTTGAAATATATTGCGCAGAGGATGTTTTTACAATTTATCAGTTGTTGTTGTGGTGTTGCTGTTGTTGTATGGATGGTGTCTGCTGGTATTTTTGTGTTGTTGTTGTCGCTGTCTTTGTTGTGTTTGTTGTTGCTTTGCTTTTTATTCTTTTATTTCAATTTTTCTAAAATTTGTTATAACAAATCAACTCAAACACATAATTGATGGCAAAGTCAGAAATAACAAACAACACACAACAAACATACATTTTTTTAACATGCAGACACACAAAACTGACGGACACACAGACCTACCTACCAGCCATCATACAATCAAGCTAGCATGAAAGCAGGCAAGCATTTTAACATTTCAATCCTTTATTTCGTTGAAAAAATGTTTGTTAAAATTTTTTATTTTTTATTTTTTTAGCCAGTATAAATTGAAACCATTATTGTTCTACTTCGAAAGTTTCTCCAAAAATAGTATCGGTGAATTTCAGTGCAAAGCAAAACTCGAATTCGGCACAAGCGTTTGTTTCTGGTTGTTTGTAAAGCTTTGTGTATGTTTGCATATTGATATATATGTCTACATATCTGTATATATATGCTGACATATTTGTATGTTTGTGTGTATGCTTACATATTTGCATACATACGTTTGCATGATGGTATTTTCGTTTGTATATGTGTATGCGTGTACTTATTTTTTGTGTGTTTTAATTTTTGTGTTAGATTCTATGCAACATGCATGTACACATACATACACATGTACACATATACAGACATGCATACACACGAATTATTTGGATACATATACACACATACATACACACATATGCATGCACCTTAGATACGTACATTACATACACACAAATACAAAAGCATGTGAGTGCATAGTTTTTTGGTACTTGAAAATGAGACGAAAGATAAAATGTTTCTGCGAAATACGAATTGATAATAACAGCGAAATGCATAAAAACACGAAAAAATATGTAAGAAGAATCACAGATTTTTACCAAATGTTATTAATATATAAATAAATATATATATACTTTTCGAGTATATAAACAATAAAAATCATAAATAAATATGTGTGGGCGTTTGTGTGTGCGTATGAGTATATGTGTGTGTGTGTGGTGTGTGTGTGGTGTGTGCGTGTGTGTGTAAGTAAGTGTATGTTTGTTTGTTTACTTTAATAAGTATGCAAATGAGTATCAAGATAAATTATCGGGTCTAGACAGATGCATAAAAAAATGCAAGTTTGTAAGTTTGTTCACGTACACACACGCGCGCGCGCGCACACACACACACACATACATGCATACATACATGCATTCATACATACATACATACATTCATTTATACATACATACATTTATTTATATATAACACACAAACAGACAAACAAACATCCGTGCATGCAAACATGCAAACAAAAGTGCACTAATGCTATAACACAAAAAAAATCAACCAGCTGAAAAACAAGATAAATACATTTTTTCACTAGTGAACAAGTTTACAAACATACAAAACATACACATACAAACAAACACAAATACACACACTTACACATATATACACACATTCAAACATTTTAACCAAGGACTCGTACATTCAAACATGCATACATATTAATAAACAAACATTTTATATAGCAGACAGAAAAACATTAACATATGCAAGTTTCCATGCATACAAAACGTCTAAACGTGTGTCAATGTTTATGTTTAATCGAGGCTGTATATATACGTCGACACGGAGCAGAAACCCAACCAAGCGTATGTTTGTTTATGTCTTGTCAGCCGGTCTGTTGTAAATGTTTGTTTTGTTGTTGTTTATGTTGTTTGTGTTCATTTTGCTGTTGTTTGTGTCTTGCTTATGTGTGAATATCTACGTTTGTTTTGTTGTTGTTGTTGTTGTTGTTGTTTATAACGTGTGTGTGTATGTTGTCGTTGTGGCCATGTTTACTTTATGGATGTTGTTTCGCGGGTTACTGTGTTGTTGATTGTTTTGTTGATGCTAATGCTGCCTACATTTCTTGATGGTGTTGTTGTTTCAACAATTTTATGACTAGGAGGCTGTTTAATGTTATTTGACGTTGTTTAATGTTGTTTTTTGTATCACTATGGGTGTTGCTTTTTGAATCCAGCCAACAATCTGTTGCGATTATGATGACGGCGTTGATGAAGAGGAGGAAGATGACGACGACGATGATGTAAAAAAATGATGCTCGTGATCACGATCGTAAATAAATGTGATGAAAATAATAACGATGGTGATGGAATATTTGATGACGTCAATTTCAAAGATCTGATGGCAAGGATGATGGTGATGATGACGACGACGTTATGAAACTATGTCGTCATCAACAGCAGCAACTCTTCCTTACTCTGATTTCAAAACGTTTCATCCTCCAGATGACACCCTACCCAGCACTAGTGTTATAGTCATTACTTTCAATAACTCCGCACACAGAGCAATCATTGGAAACTCCTTTTAGAGGAATTAAAACATACATGCTAAGATTGATGGCTTTGAAAGACGATCAGAAAAAATGAATAAATGAATGAATGAACGAACGAATGAACGAATGAACGAACGAACGAACGATTGAATGAATGAACGAACGAACGAATGAACGTCATCACACATTTGTGTTTAGTTAGACTCGCTGTGCATTTTTACACCTAACCAGAGCATGTACGATGCAGAAAAAAATAATTCTTGCACTCAAATACATTATGTATGCAATTATGCCCGTACGCCCATTTGCAATAGGACAGGAAGATATGTAGGTACACATGTCAATATTTTTATTTATGTACTTGTATGATGTATGTATGTTTGTATTTGTATGTTTTTTTTTGTATGTTTGATCTTTTGTATGTTTTTCCATTTGCATGTTTGTTTCGTTGTATGTTTGTTCTTTTGTAAGTTTGTTTGTCCTTTATATGTTTATTCATTTGTATGTGTGTTTGTATGTTTGTAAGATTGTTTGTTTTGTATGTTTGTTTTTCCTTGTATATATGAATATGTCATCGTCTTCATCCTTATAATTTGAACAGTGCCCGTTATATTATTTGTGGCATTCTCACGGAAAATGTGAGGAAAAAATATCTTAAGTTAATTGTCGCCCAACTTTAATACTAACTAACTCATAAATGTAGCGAGTAAAGTTTATTATTGTCGCGTAAAACTGTAATATATTTTGTACTTTTTTGTACTCTTGTATCATTTGTACTTTGATTTGTGTTGAGTAAATTTAATTTTCAAATTAATCGTCTTTTACTAGGTGTCGCCTGTATTCTACTTTGTATTAAAAGGGTATTACTTCATATTAACTGTACTTTAACTCGGTATAAATGGAAATTTATCCTGTATTTCAGGTACATTTATCTTTGTATTTAGTATAAGGCAGGCGTGAATCTATTGTGCAGTTGCATGCTGGGTGGAATTATTTAAAGAGAGGAACATGTTCTCCATGCTGAAGGTGATTGGCAATGGACACGTTAACATCGCTATCTTTCTTCTGTCCATTAATTTGCTATTTATTATCTATTATTATTATAACTATTATTATTATTCATTTATTTTTTCTTCTTCTTATTATTATTTTTATTATTTTTTTTCGTTTTTACCATTATTATAACCATTATTATTATTATTAATTAATTTTTATTACTATTATTGTATTACTATATAAATCTTATAATAATAAAAATAATAATAATTATTATAATAATAATATTGGTTATTGCCTTGTGAATTGAATGAAGTTATTATTTTACAACAATTTTTTTCGTTACCGAACGTATTAATTAATTATTAATAAATAAAATTGCTACTAATGTTTGTTTCTCATTTATCTACATATAAAGTTTATCTATGGAGAAACATTCATCTGCATGAAGATAATTATGAATGACTAATAGGTTTTTCACTAAAAAAAAGTGTTTCTATACTCTACTATAATCTACGCACACACACACACACACACACACACACATACACACAAACAAACAAACACCAATACACATACACACACACACAGATTAACAAACACAAAAACATGTATAATCACAGACACACAGCAAAACTTCCACACACCCAAGCACGCACTCAGGCAAACATACACACACAAATGATACGACATACGTTGTCATTTTAAGCACATTAAACAAAAGCAATAAACAAAAACTAAACAGTACACATAAACATGTTCTCCCACATACACACGACATACTCATATATGTACAATACATATGTATGTATGCTTGTATGTATGAATGTTTGTATGTATGTTTGTTTGTATGATTGCTTGTATGCATACATGTGCATGAGTATGCGTATATCTTTTAAAGTATATATAAACTGATATACAAGAGAATTTTAATCATGAATAGCCTTCTTCGATACAATATCATACCATTATGCCATACCATTACACCACCCTATTATGCCATAAAAAGGAGCAGACAATATACAATACATACTATATATGTATGTATATACGTATGTATATACATACATACTTACATACATACGTATGTATATACATACATACTTACATACATACGTATGTATATACATACATACTTACATACATACGTATGTATATACATACATACATACATACTTACGTATGTATATACATACATACTTACATACATACGTATGTATATACATACATACATACATACTTACGTATGTATATACATACATACATACATACATACATGCATGCATGCATTTATAGGATGATGTATAAATAACAATGAGGTATCAAAGCCAAGTTTATTGTACCCTAGTGAATTTTTCATAACAACGCCCGAGGTTCAAATTTTTTGCGTCTGTGAGATTGCGTATGTATGCACGTTCATGATGAATATTTTTGTCTGTGTCTCTGTCTGTTTGTGTCTGTGTCTGTCTGTCTCTGTGTGTCTGTATGCGTTTGTGTGTGTTGTTGATGTGTGTGTGATTATGTGTGTGTGTTGATATGTATGGGTGTGTATGTGTGTGTGTGTGAGTTGTTATGTGTGTGTTAATGTTTTAATGCGCACACTGTTGTACGTGTATAATGTTTTTCATGTGTTTGTTTATTTCTACGTACTCATCCAACGGCATGTATTTGAATTGACTTTTTCTATTTATCTACGCAGTTTGCGCGTGTCTGTATGCAATGCAGATGTGTGCGTGCGTCTGTATGTGTGTGTATGTGTGTGTATATGTGTGTATGTGTGTGTATGTGTGTGTATGTGTGTGTGTGTGTGTGTGTGTGTGTGTGTGGCGCACGCTAGCGTTATAAATAAAACTTTAACATTTTATTGATTTAAGAAATTTTATGTATTCGTAAAAAATTGTTTATTTAAATATTTATTTGTTTATTCTTATAATTTGTACATTAAAGTGAGTTGAATGAGGACATGCTGTAAAAAGTTTATAAGGGTATTATTATAAAATGAAGAAGTATCTATGGAGGACATTCCTAGAATTCACGACTTCAATATTTGTCTCATCTTCTACGTGCTAATGTCTTCAATTACATTTATTCCCTTTATACAAAAATTTCTTATCCTTCTTCACATAGATAATTTAAAATATACACATATATACATACATATATAAACATATACCAGTTTATTCATATAAGCTGTAAATAATGTACGTACATATATAAATGTACCAAACAGATAAAAATCTGAGATTGAATAAAGACATACGTTTTAATTTGCGTATTGTGGACACGTAAGTACGTAGCACGTACATTGTACGTACAGTGTACGCGCGTATCCTACTTACGTGCGTGTGTGTGTTTAATAAAGGTTGGAGTTAATGTAGTTATTGTTAGTATTGTCGTCGTCAAAATCATTAGAAGCATCGTCGTCGTCATCTTCGCCGTCAGGAAAAATCAATTGATGTCACCGAGCTCGCCCTGGTACGCTCTTTTGTTTCTCTTTCTCTTTGTGTACAAGAACATCAAATAAAATCATCGACTATTAGCTCTCCACTTCATCATTCATTTTTTTTCTATCATTTTTTGAACACTCCTTTTTTCGTTTTTTCGCTTTTCTGTCATTCATTCTTTTTTAATTTTTTATTTTTCCCCTTCATGATTCGTCCGTCTAAATTTTTGCGTTCAGTTTGTTTTCATTGCTTTTTTTGTTTTTTACACAGACTCCTTTCGGAAATTTAGATCAAAAAAGTGAAAGCTGCCTAGACACGGCAGGGCACAAAAGTTGACCTCCAAACATTGAAGAAGAACAACAAAACAACATTTCAATTGAGGAGGAGAAGAAAAGTTTGCAGTTGCTACGAAAATGTTACGCTGAACGTCGCAGTGCAAGGAAACGAGTTGTAAAACAAAAATTATTAGTGGATTAACAACCAAAAAGAAAAATGTGAAAAATGTTATCACTGAAAAAAAAAAGAGAAAAATATTTATTTAAAAGTCAAAAATTTAAGAGAAAATAAAAAATGTGAGCAGGGCTAATGACATTGCCTTCTCAATCATTTTGCCATGCTACGTTTAAGACAGACTTCAAAACAAATGAAGCTTAATTACTGAGTATTTTTTTTGCAAATGCTCACTTTCATTTTCTAAAACAACAAACGGCGAAAAAAATTCCACAAAGTGTAAAAAGATGAACAAAAATAGATGCATAATTGCTGCGAAAAAGTGCTGCGGGAAACATTAAAAGATTTATTTTTTAGCAGTGAAGGTTGGTTTAGTGGGGCTGAACTCGTTAAAGTATCAAATTTGTGTCTGAGGTAGTCCGTACTAAATATGCAATAAATACATTACAATAACTATCTTAACAACAAAAACTGTCTACTATGTTTCTGCTGTTGTTACTGCGGCCACCACTACTGCCGTTACTACTACTACCACTACTACCACTCACTACTACTACCACTTAATACTAATAAATTTAAATTAGTACTACTGCAACTTCAGCTGTTAATAATAAACAGAAAAAAATGATGTGTTTGATTTTTTTGTAATAATATTAGTATTTTTGTTTTTGTTATTGTTCATAGAATCAAAACATTTTCTTGTATCTGCGATGTTATGTTCCACACATCTTGCACCGGAGCAAGTTGAACGCAGTGAGAATTGTTCTCAAAATAAGAACTAAATCTTCTTTGAAAAAAACAAAAAAAATTTCAAAAACTCTTTTCACGTACAAAGGCAATATTATTTTAAAAAAAGTTTATCGTGCTACAAAAATGTAATAACTTGAAAATAATTTACACAGTCCCTGCTATCATCTCAACATCACAATTTAATCAAAAACATCAAATTGAATAAAAAAAATTAAGGCTTGTTCATTACGAACCTTGCCTGCCGACAATCTCAGCGACGTGCTCAGAACTGGGAACGCACACGCATTCGGTCGTATTTGCGCTTTTCTTCGGTTGCATTTTCATTTGTTGTTGCTGAATGAATTGTTGTTGCTGGTCTAAGTTGTATGGTTGCAGGTTGTGTTGTTGTTGTTGTTGTTGTTGTATAGTTGAGAAGAATGAAGTAAAGATGTCAGTAGTGGCTGTTGGGTCTTTCTGCGTAGATGAGTCTTTCGGCTGTGCGATCTGTTGAAACATCGTTTCTGAATTGTTACTGTCTAATGTGATATGTGCCTCTTGCTGATGTACTAGTTGTGGCGTGAAATTGAAAAAATGTTGTTGTTGCTTCTGGTGTGGTAGTTGTAGCTGCTGCTGTTGCTGCTGTTGTTGTTGATATTGAAAGAAATGACACGCAGATTGTTGTGGTTGTTGTATTGATTTGTCATTATATTCAGAATACCAAGGTACGGATGATTGCATTGAAAAATTGTCTTTCATAAAACTGCCGTCATCAACATTGTTGCTGTTGTTGTTGTTGTTGTTGGGGGTAGAGTTGTTGTTGTTGGGGATGTTGTTGTTGGGGGTGTTGTTGTTGTTGAAGCTAATGTAATCAATGTTAGTGATTACGTTTTTGAGGTTGTAAGGGTTGTTATACTTATTGAAAATATCGCCACTCAACATGCTGTTGATGCAATTGGTGCTACTGATGTTGTTTTGATTGTTGATGTTATTAATGCTGTTAATGTTGTTGATGCTACGATCTGGTTGAATTGTGATGTCATATTGGTTTGTTGATGTTCTCAGATTATCGTGACAGCTTGATGGCAAATAAACCTGTTGCGTCACACTTAAATGTTGCACTGGAGAGAAATTTTGTTGTTGTTGTGGTTGTTGTGGTTGTTGTTTGTTGTTGTGTAATGATGGGTGTTGATGTGACGTATTTATTGGATCATAAAGATGTTGTTGGTCTTGGATTTGTTTTGCTTCTTCTGGGTTTTTTCGCTGATGTTGTTGATGTGATTGTTGTTGTGGATGTCGTTGTTGTTGTTGTTTTGTTGGTAGTTCAATTTGTGCATCACAATTTTCAAATGGACTGATTGACTGATTAGAAGCGTTTGAAAAATTTCCAGAATCTGATAAAAAACTACAATCGCCATTGTCGTTACTACTAGTACTACTGCTTGCGTTGTTGGTGTTGTTGTCGTTGCTATAGTTAATGTTGTTGAAATCAATGTTGTTGTTGTTGTTACTTAACGTGTTGTTGTTTATTTGCAGCCATCTGTTTGTTGTTGGTTCTTCAGTAAAGTGTTCTAAAGTTGTTGATGATCTTGTTG